>NW_017280333.1:470372-558220 GCF_001594065.2 Cyphomyrmex costatus | reverse complement strand
TCTCTCTCTCTCTCTCTCTCTCTCTCTCTCTCTCTCTCTCTCTCTCTCGTTACACATATAATAGATTCAAATAAAATTTATAAATATAATTATTCACTTAATAAGTATAGTATTTTATATAATATTATATAAATATTACTTTATATATATATGTATATATATATTGATAGATTGTTTTATATTTTATATTATTTGGAGAATATATGTATATATAGAGAAATATTGATTAATAAAATTATGTAAACAATATTTCTATCGCAAAATTTATACATACTCGTAAATCATATTTTTGACATACAGATACATTTAAATTATTATTATTACCAGGATTCATATGATTTTATTCGCTAATAATTAATATACATATATAATGCAAATCATCTATCTCAATGTGACGTTTAGTTATAATAAGTATATATATTATGAATTGATTATTCATTTTGACAAAAAAAATTGTATAAAGTTATTATATACAATTATATACGTATAATTATGCTGTCTTTTCGATTTTGTTAACAAGTTATAATAAATATGGGTAATTATTGCGAAAAGATTAATCCTCGCTGATGACCTTAACTTTAACATATTATATATTGTCAAGAGCATGACCTCTAACAGATTTTAGTTGGCAGTAACTGTCCATTAAAAAGTTATTAACGAAAAGTTTAAGATATAATATCACATTTTGGTTTACGGACGCACAACTTCCACACGAAGCGATTTTCATCCCCCTCCCCTCATTGCGATGAGAGTTGCTTCGTGTGAAAGTCGTACGTCACTTACAATTAGAATGGAAGGAATGGGGTGAATCTCAACAGGGAGTAAACATTATTTCTTAAATTTTTTACTTACAACTGTTTAACAAGTAATAATGACTGCCAACTAAAACCTGTTGGAGGTTGCTCAGAGTCATCTTGACAACATGTCAAAGTCGAGGTCGTCGGTGAGGTTTAACCTTTTCGCAATAATTACCTAAACTTGTACATTTCAAAAGAAGTTTAGGTATAACTTAATACATAAACTTCTATAATTATATTCAAGATACGTCTTTTTATTATTTAATGATACATATTGTGACGTTTTCAGATATTGGCTAAAATCGCGAGATCCAGAAAGAACACCTTTTCAGTGGAATGATAGCCCCAACGCCGGTTTCTCTACCAGCAGTTCAACATGGCTTCCAGTGAACGAGAATTATATCCATTTGAATGTAGAGGCACAAAAATATAAAGCCTACTCTCATTATGACGTATTTAAGCGCTTAACAGCTCTGAAAAAGAAGTCTGTTATCGAGAAGGGCAAGCTGGAGACTGCGTTGTACTGTTCCAAGTGTTCTGTCGCCGAAAATGTTCTAGGGGTGGTACGACGATACGAATCAGACATTGTGGTCCTAATAGTGAATTTCAGCGACACGGAGATGGTCGTTATTGATATTGAAATGTGGTTAAATATTTCGGAGCAGTTAAAAGTGTACACAATCAGCGTAGGTGGTAACGTACTTCGAGGATCGGCCGTTGAGATGCGTTCTTTCAGGCTGTCTGCTTCGGCCTCTGTTGTACTCACCACTGAAAATTTCTTGGACTAAATTTTTACTTATGTCGTGTTAACAAATATAACTTTTAAGTAAATCAAATTTTTGGATGTATTAAGCATAGATATTTTTTGCAAGCAGATTGTGTCTTGTATAAATCTGAGAAAGATCTTTTAAAGGAAATGTATATCTTGTGATAATAATAATTAAAAATAAACTTGTTGCCATTAGATATCTTGGAATTATTAATTGCAAAAAAATCATTGGAACAACAGTTGAAATCAGTTAGTAATTAGTGTTTCATGTATCTACAAAATGCACATTTTTGTTTAATCAAATACATTTTATTTTTATCAAAATAAGAGTATTTTTTTAATTATCCTTCAGTATATAAGATAGCATAAAATATAAATCAATGCTAAAACATTATTTATATTGGCTTTTTAACTCAATTGCCTCTTGTTTTATTAATTAATTTTTCTTTGTCGCTACTTCAATTTTTAACTTTATTTTCTCTCTTCCAATTTTTTTTAATAAAGCATATTTTTTAAATTAATTACTATGATGGACTTAAATAAAAATAATTATCAACCTACAGCGTGTCAAAAGCGCAAAATGTTTAAAATATTTTTTCTAACGTAGTATTGAAGCACATTATTCTTTTTGTTTTGCAATAGTAAAACATATAACTTGTTTATATTAAATATTTGTACAAATTAATTGTTCATATAAAATGTGAAATATTGCCTCGATAGTCTAAAGGCTTAGAACGTTCGCACGAAATGCTAGAGATTCGGGTTCGACTTCCGGCCGAGGTAATATTTTTCGGAATAGAAATTAATTATATACAGTTTCTTTTAATATGTCATTCGTAGATTTTAATATGTCATTCAACATCGTTAAGATACAAGATGCTATGCGCATCAAAATGCTTAGATTGTTAGTCAATTTAATTCGTAATAGTATACTGCGGTAGTTTATAGAGTTTGCGTTGTAAGTCTGAAAAAAATTTTAGACGCACATTTAAGAGTCTACATATAGTATATAAATAAATTCACACGAAATTATATATTAGAAGTATCCAAAATCCAACTTGAGTGTTACAGCATGTTCTTATCGATATTTGGTTTTGAAATATTTTAGTTTTGCTAAATTGTATTTTTGCGGAATAAATCTGAAACATAATTCATAATTTTGGAATGTATATTCTTATTTTTTATATTTATATCACAAGTTTCAATAATATAATTATATAATATTATAAATTATACATTTTTATTAGGCGCAATAAATATCTTTAATATATTGTAACTATGATGTTCCTCTTGACAAAAATTATGATATAAGAGAGAAGCTATTTAATATCAGATATTATTGTAAAAAATGTAAGTACCATTATCAATAATTTGATGTAATTATTTACATGCAGTTACAAGCTTAGCAAATAAAAATAATAATTCCAACAATGTATTTATTGATATGACTTTAAAAAAAATGTTTTCGCGCATAGGTATAAAATTATATTAGAATCAACAATCGAATTAGTTATTTATTATAATCCGTCTATATATTTTTATTTCAACGTTGATTGTTCTAATAACTTTCGTGTCAATCGAAAGAGCGGACAAGAATTGGTGCAAGAACAGTTTGGTACATCAAGTCTATTCGAGAAGTTTCAGGGGTGATGGAGACAGTGTAGAAGATTTGAATGATATCACGAATAGATTGGAGTATATTGCGGACATTGCTGATGCGCTATGGCTGTCACCGATCAGCCTGCAGTTTGACTTTAGATACGACGACGTTGCTAATTATACCGACGTCGACAAGGATTATGGTACTTTAGCTGACTTTGACAAACTCATGGAGAAGGCAAAGTCCCTCGGGCTGAAAGTAATTCTCGATTTCGTGCCAAACTACAGCTCTCACGAGCACGGGTAGTTAAGAAAAAGCGTTCAACGGATCAAGTCCTACAACGAGTCTGGCGTGTCGCGCGTATAGTGAACGACACTAGGAAACCACCGAACAACTGGTCGAGTGTCGTCCGATGCTTCGCCTGGGAATGGAATTCGGTACAGTAACAATACTATCTCCATCAGTTCAACGTTGCTCAGGCGGATCTCAACTACCGCAGCGTTGTATTGCAACGTGAAATAAAAAAAAAAACTGAGTTTCTGACTGGATTGGAGTGTGGATGGTTTTCGCACTGATGCTATCAGCCACTTGTTTGAGAATACATGTTATCTAGACCAACCTCGAAAAAACATACCGGAAATACTGGAGGATGATTACAAAGCTGGGTCATATTTACACGGGAAATCTCTTCCCGAGATTTACGAAGTCCTGAAGAGAGTTATTGGATAATCACTCGGCGGTTAATGCAAAAATGATTTCGATCGAGGCCGACATAGAACTATGCGTTGCATACAAATCAAGCCCGAACGTGTCGTTTAATTTTATGTTCATTTTTTATTTGAACGATGAGTCTAGAGCAGCTGATTTCAAATGTATCATTAATCGATGGATGAACAATATACCTAATGATTCACCGTACGTTACGTGGATGATGGACAATCATGACAATCATCGAACGGCCTCCAGATTGGGCGAGAAACGGAACGATCAGCTTTCCGCGTTGGCGATGGTTTTACCCAGCGTGATTTACAACGGCGACGAGATTGGCATAGTCGATAGGAATTTTACGTATGCTGAAACCAAGGACCCTATCGGATGTATCGTTGGATCTGACAGGGGTATCACGAGTGAAGATAAACCCGGACAAAGTCGTGCGTCTAAACAGATTCGATATCTATATAAATGTACTATTTTATTTCCAAATATATCAGATATTTTTAATATCATAATATCAATAAATAAAAAGTGCTATTTAATTAATAGAATATATTCAACGTACTCATTATTAAAGTTGTTAATTTAAAATTAAAAAATATTATTCACAATTCAAATTTCTGTTATATTTTTATTAAATTCTACTTCCAGAATTTTGCATATAACGCATAATTATTTATTTTTAAATATAATGACCATTATTGATCTTCACAATCAAAAGAGACTCCTTTTTCTTTGTGTTATAAAAAGGAAGAAAAAGCTGATACGCAGGCATCAGCGATGACGAACATTAGAATGTTCTGTACGGTAAACGTGTTGTATTAGCGCTAGTAAGTGTTATATTATTAAATGAATTTCGATTTTCCCTTGCAGATATTATTTAAAATCGAGGGATTCGGCACTAACATCTTTTTAATGGGATGACGCAGTACGGGCTTATCTATCAGCAATGAGACGTGATGAACAGCAATTACAGGATTCTGAATTCAGCGGCACAAAAACTTGCGGTCTTATTATAGTGTATTCAAATCTTTGTCGCGTTTGGAAACGAAGCTCGTCAAATGGAGCTCTCTGGAGGCTGCGTTGTACTGTTTCAATTGTTCTATTACTGAGAATGTTTTAGGGGTAGTGTGGCGACACGATGCATCTGTCGTAGCGTTTATAGTCAACTTTGTCGACACGCCAGTCACCGTAGACACTAGGATCTGGATGAATATTCCAGAGCAGTTGATAGTCTATGCGCCCAGTGTGCATTCTGAGAAACTGGCAGGATCGCGCGTCGATGCGATTCGCATCACTATGCCCAGTTTGGCCTTCGTTGTGCTTAACACAACAGATTTGGTTTAGTAAACTCCTGCCTACGTTATATTCACGGATAACCGTCTGGTAACACGAAGTTTCAGATATCTACACAGCATGCATAAGTCACTTATAAAGTTTGCTCTGGAATTTAAGATAGTTTTATGCGAAACTGATGAACTAAAAGCAGATATAAGGACGAAGTATGTTTTCTAATAAGTATCGCGATGGTTGATATTACCAATTAATTCAATTTTTTTTATTTTTGATAGTAAATATGATAAATTGCGTGTCTGTAAAATATTTTTATATAATAATTTAACAGAAATTTTTGATTGTATAATAAAATGCTGAAATAATAAGGATTGAATTCTTAATTCAGTTTTCTTTATAATAAAATTATTTAACAATTCTCTTTCAGAGTCAATACAATATTAAATTTAGTTTTAGATCTTTATTAATTTTTAATAAAGTATATTCATTTTTAACGCTTTTGAAGAGGGTATTTTCTTCAAAAATATCAAAAGATTTACGAGTTATCGTCGTGAACCTTGCCGTTCACTTCATCAGAGAGGAGTGCGCACCTTCGCAAAATTATATAATTTATATTTATATTTATAATTTAATTATTTAATTATATTTATTTTATTAGAATATTATGTAAGTTAATATAAAGTGTAACGTTTTTCCTTTTAATTAATAGCGATGGAAATAATTTTTGTGAAAGACTTGTCTTGGAATAAATATTAAAACACTTGCGTTTAAAGAGCGAAAAATCCCAATTGTACTCATACATGCTTATGTTTAATATGTATATGAGTGTGTATTGTATATATACTGTAATTAATGTTATATACATATATGTAATTTTTATATATGTACATATATATATATTATATAGTTTATTAGTGAATCGTATGACATGTTTCGTTAACACGTTTGATTTTATGTTGGCTACAATAGCAACGCGAGAGTGATCTTTCAATAAATATTAACCTTTGATAAATGCTAATGGTACTTTATTCAGCATGATTTACTTTACACTTGCGACCGTTGTTTGTTGTTTATATCTACACGAATAAACCAACATGCCGAATATTATTTTATTACTGGAAAATCTCTGTAAAACCCGAATACAAATTCGTTTTGTTGTTCGGCAAATATAACAAGACAAGCAGAATTTGGATAAACGTGTTTGATTTATGATATCATTTAAAACGGCTTAACAAAATATAATACAGAGATATGCAATGAAAAGAATTGAAAATATACGCGCGAAATTCATAAAAGAAATTTAAAATTTCTGTGGATGTACAATTTATTAATAATTTCAAGAAGAATCTCGGTAGATTAAAACTGACGTTTTGTTCATAATTAATTTTTCTCTTCAGGACTCTGAGAGGGACATAAGATATTCTTACTGATCAATATCATCGCAATATTATTGAAGTTCATTTCTTCCCGGACGTGTGTAAAATCGTCTGACAAAAGTCTGTGCTTAACCGAGATGCAGACTGCTGAAACTTACATATTTTTCAGCAATACATGCTAGAACGGAAATAGAAGGGCAGAATGCGGGGAAGAAAATAGATTTACGACAGGAAAGCCGATAGTTTCGATCAGCTATAGGGTAGCTAAGACGACGCCACGCGGTGAGAGGCAAGACTTGCACGCACGTCCTCGTGCTGTGTGCACATGAGTAGTTGGAGAAATTCTCGAGTTTTCATGCCGACAGCCGGCACTATGCACCGGCGCGCAGCACCAATCACGCTGAGTGCACATTCTTCAACCTCTTCTGTCTCGGAGTCCTCTCCGCCGTTCTCTCGTCCCTGAGACAGCTAGAAGAGATGCACCACTCTCGCTCCGCGCGGCGGTTTCGTTTGTATATCGTACAACGTGCATGTGGCGGCATACGCCAGAGCGTAGCGAATTGCTGCGGAGCTTGCATCTCCACAGCTACGCTATCTTTCTTCGTTTTCTTCTTTCGAGTTCGTGCGACCGCCGACTGAATATTCGGTGAATTCGGTGTAAACTGCTGCCATGTTTCCTCGCCGCGTAACTCACGAACTCTTAATTAATTCGCGTATTCCCATATTTATCCCTCTATTTTGCGTGCCTGCTTCTCACTGGCATTTTCTTCTCGTGTTTTTCCAGTCTTATTTTTAGCTTCTTGCAAGCAGAATAACGTCCACTTTTAGAAATCAGTACGCGGACAACGGCAGCTCGCGGAGAATTACGTTCTTTCCTTGCCTCGAGTATGCGCGCTCTTTGATATTTAAAAGTATTCTAAATGAAAAATGTTTGTTTGTACGCCGCCATACGTACTGTAGTACGAGGCAACTACTAAGGTGGTATACGTAGGCGCACCTCTTCGTTTCGTAGAAATTGTTTCACGTTTCGTTTAATAATGCAACTAGAAGCACGAATGCAATTTGCGATGTTAAATATCGGCGTATTTGCAAACGGACCTTTGTAAGGCCCTCTTCGAGAGTAACAAAGTAACTAATGTACGACGGACAGAGTAATTATTAAAATGCTTTGGATAACAAAATTGAAAACAAAATATGCAAGTAGAAATGCGTGTGTTTGTTAACATTATCATATTATTGGTCAAATTTATTTATATTAATTTTGTTATTAGGCTGTATATTAAATTCTACCTAAATAAATCTGAATGATAACATTAAATAAATAAGTTAAATCAATATTTTCGAGTGTTTGATGCAATAAGAGAATAATAAATCATGCCAATATGAGCCAACACAAGTTGTTTGTCTGTATTAAAACTCTATTTATTAAAATCTATATCTGTACGTGTATACGTTTCAATTCCAAAGGTTTGGATCCTTATCAGTACAAATAAATTATGACGCAAAATAGATTAAAGTCTTTAAAAAGAAAAAATTCCATTTTCGCCGATACTATTAGCCAGTAATTTTCTATCAAATTAAAAAAGAATTTTTCCTTTTTTTTCTGGAAAACTTGATTTTTTGTATCACTTTTGTGGTAAGGGAACGATAATGTTATGTACGTTGCTTTTAGGATTACAGTTGCTAGCTTGCAGGTGGTTTAGTAGACTCTGAATAGTATTATTACGTTGCTGTATGGGTAACACCACGATATTTATGGCCATTTGCGATATATAGCGTCGATTTATAATACAACGCGCGCCATAGAGCCTAGCATAAAATAATCTCTGTCCGAGCATTAGCCTACTCTCTCTCCCCCTTTTTATATGCATGTGCCGCGACTACCCTTCCTGAATGGGCGCTATATACTAAGTGGATTTTATGCACGCCCTGAATCCAATTATCTTGAATAATTTATCGCCGAATCGCAGACGTTAATGACATCAGACTGAATTAGGCAAGCTTTTCATAATGGTTCTATAAAAATAGCGGCGCATATGGTCCGTTCGCCGTTCACCTTTTACCCGATAATGAATCATCACTGTCAATGCTGTAAATGGAGCTGATAATTACATTGTCCGAAATCATTGATCAGTCGCGAAAATGAGGCTTTGTTTTGCGTACCTCGTCGACATATTAATTAGCTTTTCCGTGAAATAATAACGTGTCAAATCCGCTGTAGTGGCTAACGGTTCTTCCGTCCGCATGCAAATACAATTATATTATTAATTGGATACGGAATAATAGGAAGGAGGGCAATGATATCAATACCTGAGTAAAGAATATATGTATTAATAACATTCAAAGAAAATTTAAACTTCAGGACGCTTCTGTGAGTTAGCGGATGACCTATGTCATTTATTCTTAATCGTAGTGAATAATACTCGCAAATTTTCAAAACCTTTTGCCCGAATATTTTAGGATCCGTGTGAACGTGACATATTTGTTAATAATACAATTCGTTGAAAATATTTTTTCGTATGAAAGCACATGCGCGGTGTGGCGCGGTGCATGAATTTGTTGCGTAACGTCAATTAAACTTTATTTTCATTATTCTCGGCGATGTTACTCGCGCATTATTGACTAAATTTTTGACATATGATAACGAAGTCGCTTTTTCCATTTCGATTTATAAATATCTACGTGTTATTAATACGTTCATTGAACATTGCCACGTACGTATTCGACGTCATGAATGGAAATAAATGCGGAAAAGGGAGACACGTGCAATGGATACGTGCAATGCAGTGCGTATCCAATACTCTTTTGAAACACACGTTTCTATCGTTTTACCGTTTTGCAATAAGAGTCATCGGCTGGTGGTCGATTTGTATTCAGGTGTAGCGCGAAAGGATACCATCCCAACATCGGATTAATTGGATAAAAAAAAAAAAAGAGAGATTGAATTGACAATTTGTGTATATTTTTTTTTGCACAATTCAAAATTGAAATTTTAGTGATTTAGGAAACGCTATTGTGTTTCGCGGCAGACTAAACAAATACATATCTAAAAGAATGTCTATAGGATAATAGTAATCTTTTAGACAATCTTCTAGATATTGTTTAGTATCTTTTAAACTCCTTTTGTTTTATTATCATATGTAATGGAACCAAAGTACTCGCGGTACGTACATGACATATGTATGTTAATGTGTTTTTAGTTGAGATTTACAGAGGAAGACTCTCAAGTATAAATCACCAAATAATACAGTCCTATGCTAACGCGGGCACGAGCAGCAGCGTTAATACCAAGCAGTGAGTAACAAATAAGTGAAGCGAAGAAGAACTTCCAATCGAATGTATCTTTTGCAAATTATAATTTTGAAATACAGATGGTAGCTGTATTAATAATTTTCTGTATTCTTTTTTGAGAACTGAGTTCGCGCACGAGAGCAAGCATTTGCACATTCCTACTGGCAGTTGGAGTCTACAAATTGGACCGCGTAATCCTATACTGTTCAAGTTTCGCGTAGTATACGAATCACGTGCTCAAGGCATGATCGTGACCTTGCCCAAATATGTATTTATCGACAATGGCTTCGTTACAGTCAATTGGCATCGAGCCTGCGACAGCGACACATAATAAAGACATTGTAAGAGTACGCTTTCCTTGTAGTTCATTATTTCTCTAACTTTGGTGGCACTTCCTTAAGGGATGGCTACACATTTCTAACTACTGAACCAGTGATACCTATAAGCGGCTGAAGAAACAGATCTAAGGCGGATGGAAACTTTAGATCTATTATTTGAATATTGAAAGTACATTTCAAGGTCATTTGAAGGTCACTAACTTTTTCCCCCCTCAAAATCACATAATTTTTCTCTCTTGTATTATTTTTTTTTTCAAATGCTTCCTTTTCGAGTTATCAGCGTGGAAAGATTAAAATGGCCTACCCTGTATATAGTTTACACAGTTCTTATATCGACATTTTGGGAGATTTGGAAATAAAAAAATTATATATCAACAAAATTAACTTTATGTTACATTTCTAGATTTTATTTTAGATACCTTTCCTCTGATTTTTCTTGTTCTAATAAGTATCGGATGACTTTTAAATTCGAGACGTTAATCGCGTACTGTGACTTTACATCCATTCTATACGGACACGTAATTACACGGCTGTAGTGACCACAGCGTAAAATCACGGTCTATACCACATTTAACACTCGAGATACACTAAGCTGGTACACTAAGCCGGCGTAAAGTGGGTCGTGCAAACGTTGTCATTGACGTGCAATACTCGTATTGTGCCATTCTCAGTGTTGCATTGCGTCTTACGACGAAGTCTTGATTTGTGTTCGCGGTGTTTATATAAGAAACAGAATAGGGTTAATCTAGGAATCTCGAAAAAATCGACAAAATCGAATAATCACACACAATTATTTTAAACTATATTGAAGGTCTAAAGAAAGAGGACGTAAAATTAGTTGAATTACGATTATAATAAATTGCAGTCGATGTTGCCTCGCATTTCATCGCAATAGCACTTTGACCATAACGGCTCTTTTTTCAACATATGAGTATTTTGAAAATTCAAATGTTCATTTCATTCAAAGAGCACTGTCGACTTTGAAAACAGCTGACGCACAGCAATAAATAACGTTACGTAGTGCTGAATGTGCTTTACTTTAAAATATATCTCTTTCTCCCTTGGGACGTATTATCATGAAAGGTCTAAAGTGAAATTTTCTTACATTCTTATATTCAATAAAATATTGGCAAATTTTTACATGTGTCATATCAGGAAAAATAATATATAGCAAAAAAAATAACATTAAAATACATCTAAACAACGTCTAAAGACTTATCTAAGCGGTTATACAGTATTCTACAGTCTTTTATAGGTATGTCTTGTGAAAGCTTAATTTTTAAAATTATAAAAATTATTATTTTAAATTATATACACAAAATACATTGGCAATTTAATTTTTCGAGTGAAAATAGATTTTATACAAATTCTATTAGCGCAGTAGAAAACACGATCAAAAACTTCTACGTAATCACGGTAAAGATAATGCATTTTAAAAGATTGCTCAGGGTGATAATGATTTTATGGGCCGTTTAATTAAAATTTATATAAAATTTTACGCGCTCTCCCGCAAAGTTTTAAGTCTCGTACAGCGCTCGAAACGCAATTCCAGCAGCACCTTCAAATATCCGCTCTTTCATTCGGTGATCATTCTAAGAGGGCTTTTCCAGGGAAATGATGGTTCCACATTGCCGCGATAAGGAACGCGAGAATGCCACCGAGAGCGTTCCTACTCGCGAAGGGAAATGTCATCCGTTCGCAATGAAGCAGAATTTTTCGCCTCGCTTCTCTTAATGGTAAGTTAGAAATTTCTCTTGAGAATGGAGCTAAGCAAGCCCGAAATTCTTGCAGACGTAGGTGTACTTGGTGCGTCGTGGAAAGGAAGAGGGAGAAACCCGAAGCAGAGAAACATTAGGAACTATTTATCAGTTGACTTTCTATTCCCGGTGTACCTCCTTCGTGTAGAAATAGCGCTTGGTCAAGGAAAAAGTCTTCGAGTTAGGTTGCTACGGTCGGTTTGATTTATGAAACGAGAAAAGAGGTAGAAAAAAAAATACGTCATAGAAGGAAAACGCTTGATTAGAGTTTACATTTGTCGAAATCGCGGATACTTGCAAAAGTCTGCCAATGCAAATGGCGCTAAGTTAGATTCCTACGTTTGTCTTATTTTAATTTGTTTGTAAGCTTCCGGAACTACTTGAACGTTGTTTGAAAGACTGATTAACAACGATAGCAGCGAGTTATAACGATTTAACACAACTTGTGTAAGAGAGTGTATCGGTTACGGCGAACGTAATGTATTTCATTATATGCACGCTACACTTTGTGCACAGTAATTGAGATGCAAATATTACTTTCCTAACGATTATTATACAAAGTTACTTACTGACAGACTCGATGTTATTTACCTGGCTTTAACGCACTTCAAAAGTTGCCGGTGCGCGTTACGCAGAATATCGTTGTAACAGCATTCTGCCGCGTCAGAATCCTGCAACGAGATAAAAGATTTGCCATTTTAGATTAATGTATAGAGATATAAAATATTATTTACTTGTATGAGACAATGCTCCAGCGGTCTAAGCTGGATCACGAGTGCTCAGCATCCACACAGCTTAGACCGCTGTTGCATTGTCTCATTCGTTTTGAAATTTAGCGATCCAATAAGAATTGATATTGTTTATTTACTTGCGACATGCAAATTCTGAGAGAAAATTTGGATACTGATTATAACAGCATAGTGAAATAATTATAGTTATAGAAGCTTCATAGTTGTTACTATATATAAAGATAGTAATATGTATTTACAATTTCATATATTTAAAAAATGTATAATTGATATAAAACGGCTAAATATAAGTCATGCCAACTATATATATTTTTTAATACAGAGAACTATAAATATAATTGTAGTAATAATAACTGTAAAACTGTGGAGCTCCTAATCTTAAAAGAAAGTAATTTACTGTGCAATTTTAGTTGCAAACACCATTCTCATTGTTCTCTCAAATCTTCTTTCAAATCTAACCGATAAAATAGTAACATACACTGATTTCTCATTGTTCATATAATTATACAATTTATCAGATTGAAAATAATTTAGCGTTTGAACTCTGCAAGTGTGCGTTTTTCGTTCAAATTAAATTTTACGCGAACCCACAACTATATAGAGTTGGCAGGTTACGAGAAAGCTAAAAGAAGACTGAAAGTCTGGTTCGTTTTAAATTAAATTAGTGGTTAGAAATCGGGTACGCTCGCTGAAAGACAATAAGAAAACAGAATAAATTGTAAAGGAGAGAAAGTACATATATCTCTCCAGCAGGATCAGATCCTCGTGCTGCAATCTGCGACGTTCGCCACGTTCGAAATTGTATTAATCCTCGAAAGAGTGCTCTTACTCGTAATTTAACTCAACGCGATGCCGTGAACGAACGCGGACGACGCGATCGGAAATGTACGTAGCTCGGAGCGCAGACGTAACATAACTACATTAGCCCCTTCGTGACGGTCGGTAGGGTCCTTTGAGGGTGGCACGGGGTGCCGAATACCAATCAGTTATGTCAATTGGCCCCAACAAAGTAATGAATGGTAATTGCAAGCCGCACATCCGTTCCTCTCTCTCTCCCCCCGTGTCCACACGCTATCCGCTCTTCGACCGAGTTCAAACACGCTCCCTCCAAACTGCTCGCTATCACCGTGCTGCTCCTCGTCGCGCCGGTACATGGCTCGTGAATGAAGCCTCGTGCCGGTCACCGTGCATCGATTTTAAAACCGGATCTAATCGGATTTTCACGCAGGACACGGGCAGGCGTTGGTAATCATCAGTGGATTCACACGAATCAACGTATCGGGGTTTCGTATGAACCGCCGAAAAAGTTTTGTGAACGATTTAACAGTGAAACGGACGGATGCCAAAGGGTTGTTTATTTCGAAAAGGGATCTGGCGTTCTAATCAGAAGGAAATATACGACTGCTTTTACAGAGAGAAGGAAATTTCTCTGTGTAATATAGATAGATGTACGAAAAAAAAATTTGTTCATCTATTAATTCAATTTGTTTTTATTTATCTCTTTTAGGGCCTCTATAGCGCCAGAATTTAAAGCGTCAGAAAATAGCTCCGTATGAATGGGTCGACGCTTTTAATTTTGTCGCTACAAAGTCGCTCGTCTATAGAAGTCCTTGTAATGAAGAACATATATTTTTTAATCAAACATATTGTATAATCGACTTAAGTATTATATATACATTTTTCAACAAAGATATAAAAACTAACAAAATTAATTTACTCTCAAATAAACAATTTTTTTCTCAATCAAAGGACACAAAATAATAACTGATATTTAATCTGAAATTCGAATCGTGGTTAAAATAGTATTTTTTGCAAGTGCGCTTTGTACTGACAATAAGATACTGATTAGCATTGTCATTATTAAATTGACGATCAATGTAATATGTGATATTATTTCCCACTTCAGTTTATAAGTCTATTTTTTATTTCTGTACTGGACTTCTCTCTCTCTCTCTCTCTTTCTCTTTCCTCTCATAGCACTTTTTTCTCGTTTTCGCCAAATATTAAATATACATACGAGTATATCTATATTATTTTAAATTTCGAAAGTGTAACTAGTTCAGCTACAAAAAACAAACCTTATGATTGAGTTTCAAGTCCAATAAACTAAATCGCAGTGCACAATTTAAAAAAAAATATATTTGCAAATTTGCTTATCTGGTGCTTACCAAGCACCAAAATCCGCTTTGAAAATAGAATTCCTTCTTTTATTTAAACACGAAGTATTCTACAATAATAGTAATACTGATTTTATTCAAGTATATTTTAAGGCTCGCTGATTATTTAATATAAATTTGTTTTTTTATTATTTTTGTTAACTTGAACAAACATACAGCTGCGAAAATTTCTTCACTTCAGCCTTGATCACCTTTGATATTCACAAACGTGGTTATCAAAATCGATCGTTTAAAATGGTCGTAATGTGGTCGTTATCAACAGCCTCAAATTTCCACCGCTAACGGCTTCTGCGAGCCGTTTTAAAATTCACTTAGCAGAAGTACCCCTCTTTTTTTCGTTATGCCGCGCCGCGCCGCGCCGCACCGAAAGATTTAAAGAAGCTGCATGCGCTTTGCACCCAATGACGGCGCGGCACGTTTTCCCGACGTGTGGCAAAAGAAAAATGAGGATAGTCGCCTGCCTCTATCTGTTATCTGGTAATTACGCTGCGTAATTACGAATCTCGCATGACCAACCCCCTTCTCCCTTTCTAGCCATCCCTTCCGGTCGCTTTGCTGGAGAAGTCCGGAAGAATAGAAATCTGCCGGTGATTATGTTTTGCATTTCCGCGTGCAATTATGGAATGCCGTCAGCGAAATTTTGCCCCCCACGGTTTTTTCGCACGAAAAACACCACGGCGTTCTCGATAGCTGAAGGAATGCTATAGCTATACTTCCCTCTTTATTAGCGTTACTCAGCGGTATGGTAATACAAAAGGGATCTCTCAGATTAAGCTTTGCGCTCGTTTTCATGCCATTCGTTAGCGTCTACCGTCTTTGAGAAGGTGCCGCGGCGAAGTTCGTGAGTACGTTCATAGTTTACAATGCGACGCGATAGGATGCCACGCCGGTGTTCCGTATCTCCTCTGTTTCGACGACGAAACTTGTTATTAACCGTGCAGTTATATTCACGGAAGACACCACACGATGGTCCACTTGCCGTGTTTGGATGACAAATGCTGTCGCTTAATAAAGGAAAACTATCGTAATTATAGATACACAATTTGCGTTGTTCAGAAGGATAGTTTAAATACAAATTTATGCGTTGTATGAATTTATTTTCAAATAGGAAGTTGATTTAAACATACACGATAAGTTATAGGTGAATTGCTCGAAATACCTAAAGTAACTTTTATTTATACGTACTTTTTTATTTTCTTATGATCGACAGTGATGCGTACCTCTACAAGGTTTTTGAAATTATGTAAGATTATTGTTGCATCTCTTATGTATTAAATTATTTTAGCGCCCTTCACTTAAAGGTTAAATTAACGTATACGGGCAGTAATTTGCTCCCTTTTCGTACATGTCAAAAAAAATGTAGAGAGAACAAATTTTTATTTGGAGTCGCGCAATTAAAAGGACTGTCGAAGTTTCGATGAAGCTTCCAAGTTTTGCGTTACGTAATTGCACCTCTACTTGAGAAAAAGTTTTAGTTTACAGAAAGTATCTACACGTTTATCGTAAAATCTGTGACCGACAAATTTCGTTTACTGCTAAATTGAAATTACATCTGGCAGTGATTGGCGTGCTGGAATTGCTCCCGTAATAATACGCATATCGATACGTGTTTGTATTAATTTACGATGATAATGAAACAATTGTTTACCGAAAGTTTCCTTCGTGTGATTCAACCGCTGTTTATAATTGAAATCGATTTATTTGCGTATTAAGCATGAGTACATTCGTCATATGCAAACACCACGCGAACTCGCGATACCGAAACTATGAGACCCCGGTAACATTGATTGACTCACGAAATTGAAATTCAACGGCATATCGTTGTATGTTTACTTATTGTACTCGGAATCTTCGTAATCAATTACAGAAGATTTTCGCGCGTTATACACCGATCGACTTTTATACTGTACTTTTTTTTTCGCCAGACATGATCGTTGTCTGGCGATATCAAACGCTCGAATATACCACAGTATTATAGTGTGTGTGTGTGTGTGTGTGTGTGTGTGTGTGTGTGTAATTACGTTTTTTACATGCAACATTTATATCCACATTTCTATACCTGAGTTCGATTAATTTTGAAAGAGCGATGACAATGCTAGTAAGTGCTAGTCCTTCGCTTACAATGCCCACGCAGTAATAAGGTTCATGTAAAGTGCTCGCAAATCAGACTCGATAAAATGCTAATCGCATCCAAGGTAGAAGTTCGCTTAAATGTCCGCAGGAGTGAGAACGAAAAGAAAAAGAGACCGTAGGTCTCCTTATATACTAGCTAACAGTTCTTTCCGACGCGACGCCAATCAGCGTCTTCAGGATTTCAAAGTACGCCGTAAAATATACGAAAGAATCGATAGTGCATTTCAACGTGAGATATAATTCAGATTTAAATATATTAGAGATAAAAGAACAAAAGAAATACCCAACGACAGCAGTGACTACAATGTGGTTCTGAAGAAAGCAATATGTTTTTTGACAGCTAAGAAGTTTGTTTAAGCAGAGAGTTTCATTGAACTTTATTGAATTGTTTGCGAGAGGAAAATTTAAACATAGAATTGTTTATGAGTGGCACAATTATACCCATACAGTACAGAAATTTGTAATACTAACAATGCTGCAATTCACAATGTTATTGCGATATTGCTGAAACGTCGCAATGTTGCTGTAACATTGCTGAAACAATGTGCTAAAATATAAAATGTTTAAGTGGCATTTAATGACATAGCCTCGAGTGTTTTCAATTTTCTAAGTGTTTGTAAAATTCCAGCAGAGGATTTATCAGATGTTTGCTTCAAAACAACGTAATCATCGATAAAAATTTTCATACAGCATATATGTAATTATAAATCTGTTCATAAAGGGTCTAGCACTCGAGAGAATATTTTCTCAGAGAGTGCAATTAAACTATCTAAACAGATATAAACACAATCTCTCACGAAACATTTTCGCCAGAGAGTGTTGGAAAATTTAACTAAGAGAGAAAATATATAATGAGAAACTTGTTACCGATCGTAGTACGCGGTCGTTGATCGTAACACGAGTTTCACGCAAGAGCTCTCGTGTAAGAATTTAAGACAGGCGGGGTTCTGACGCTCACGTGAGCCGGGGCGAACTCCTTTATCCTCGACTGAATGTCGGTGGGAGGGATTGAATGAACTTCTAGAAAAGTTTTTTTCGGTGATTTATTCGTGTCGTGCGCGGCAGGATTTACATCCGCGCGTTCATTTTTCTTTTGCGGCGAGCCCGCAGGGAAAGCCACTTTTGCTTCGGGAAACGGTGTACCGAGATAGAAATTCGGTTCCAATTCTATTCTAAGCCGGGCTCTGCACAACTAGTTCGAACGCTGTAGAGCGGATGTACGGAAATACAGATCCAATTCACGCCTCAATACTATAGATGCGTCCATTTTATATGGCGCACGAATGAAGGCGAATGAGAACTTGAGAAGCTTGCTCATTATCTATTAACGATACGCTCGAAATTGATAGGTTCGAAACATGGTTTCTTTCGTGCACATCTTCCACTTTCATGAATAATTTCATATTCCCAAAACAATGGAATATTGAATGTCAAAAAATATTGCGCCTCTAAATTACGCAGCAAACAATCAGTTTTTAATTAATCTCCGGATGTGTTCGTTTTGCTGAAATATTAATCGATTACCTCATTAAAAATTTGTACATCGGATATGTTAATAATGTTGTGAATGAACGTTCATAATTCTTTACTCTCAGCGTAATGAAATTTCCTTTTTATCGGATTATCCTACTTCATAAATGTATTTATTGTATAGCTCATCAGTACTGTTAATTTCTAGTTACCATATAATAATCGGCTCCACATTGTACGTGACGGGAAACGGGCGTGGCTGTGACGGCTAATTTCTGGATTATTAGGGAAATCCGTACATGTTATAGTATTAAGGTAAATAGAGGTTCTCTCATGAACAAAAACAATGTTTAATCAGCTTTAAACACACAATTTGCGATAATGTATACAGTTAGTTTTTTCCTTAACTTTAATAAAAAAAACTGCCACGTTTCACATTCTGACTTGTAAAATTATACATTTTAGTAAATCGAATTTTAAAACTTTCAGAAACTACTTGCGCGCTTCCAGGCATTTATTTATTTAATTAAAAAAAAAGCTGTATAGTAAGTTAAATACAATGTAAATGGCGGGGTAAGAAATCTGACGTAGCTTGTGTACAGGCGCAGTAAATAGTAAATAAACATTTTATCAAAAAGAAGGATGTAATCCGATGAATATTTTTCTACGTAAAAACTCAACTTTGCGTTATTATACTTGTATCTGCAAGCTTCGGATCAAACATCAGTGGCTCCATGGATCTCTCGTTACGTGTTCGGAAACAAAGAGATCGTTAGGACATTTATACGGTACGTTGCATCGATAGCTCAAGCGAAAGCTTCTTAGCCCTCCGTGCAGCAGTCGGTGAAGTGCACCAATCGATGCGGTCGTACGTCACCGACATCTGTGCTCTACATCGACTGATGCAGCACAAGCTTTGTCTTGCCTTTCCACGGATATTTCGCAGGATATTTCATCTCGGGCTTCATATATTTGAAGACGAAACTCAGATCAATCGATTGACATTCAAATACCCTGCAGCAAAGCGAACTATCTGGATCTCAAAAGATTCAGACTTCACTTTTTGTCTGCGAAATATGTACTTTGTGTCGACGTATTTATATAATTTCATATTATAGTTGTTATTTACATACTAACGGAAATCAAACGTAATCTCTTTCGTCTGGAACTTCTTTTCCCATCTCAATTTATTTTATATTTCATTACTTTTGCGAAAGCCTTCAATAGTGAATAAAATCTTAACATGTTATATTTATAAGTTGTTATTTTGTTATAAATGAAAAATAATTTGTTCTCATCAAAACGCGTATCGCTTTTTACAATATAAGAATCACGATATACGAGCGCGAAATTTATATTCAAAATACACACGTTGCGCATGTTTGTGCAAAGAAAAGCATACTGCTGCACGCTGAAATAGCAATGTCGGCGAGAACTCCCATATGATCATAGCCGCCCTTGATAACCAATATCCGGCCCGAGAACCTCTATTGCTAGGTACATACACACGGGATGACAAATATGCTCTTACTACGCCTACCCGGTGCATATATTATTCATAACGCTATTATCATAACGCGATGTCGACTGGTTTACGAAGTAAAGATGCCACGCTCGATAATTTGGAAGTGCTCCAGATGAGCTTAACCACGACCGAGGATCGTATCTCGCGATTAATGAGACACGGAGACATTTTTGCGTGCCAGAAATTATTTTTCGGAGTCGCGTGCTGTTTCATGTGATAGAAGTTACGGTTTCAGCTGCATTTTTTTTATACGTACACAAGAAGAACAGTACTGCTGAAGTATTTGAAGAGTATAAAAATTGGTAATTGTTGAAATTTTGTTATATAATATATATCTATATGTAATTTGAATATATATGTATACTACATAGTAAATATATGCTAGATTTGCAAAGTTAATATTATATAATATATATAATAAAAATTAAAATATTGAAAACATTGCAGCTAAAAACTATTTAAAAATAATTGTAAAGTATAAATCTTAGCAATGAAAAATGTCACTAGAATTATGATAAATTATCAGAACAGTATTTTTTCTTCAAGCGTCATATTATCTTTTATATGTATAAAAATTTAGCTAGATATAGAAAGTAATTATGTTCTCATTCAAATATTTTAAATAATTATATTGTTCAAATATTTTAAATAATTATATTGGATGATCAAAAGCTGGAGTAGTGAAATCTTTTGGACCATTATTATTATATTTGAGTATTCTACACAATTATTGTATTATATTGTATTTTAACGGGTTAATACAATTATTTTCTGTATAGATCTGTACTTGGCCCCTATTTTTATATGATTCAATTAAACTATTTTTTCCGTGATTTCTTATAAAACGATAATAATTATCTGAATAATTTGATAATGCTTGCATACAAAGAGTCATTAAAGAGACTCCATGTTTGGGCAGTATGTCTGAATGATTTAGTGCAATGATAGCACAGACCACGGACTTGCGTCGTATTTCATGAGCGGTGATGATGCAGTGTGGCATGGAGGGACACGACCACTTTTGCCGGATGGACCGGTAGGAAGTGTCCATCGGTGAAATGAGACTAATGTACTTGGAGCACGTGTTCCAATAATGACACATAGTTTATATGCTATGTACATATACCAGGATACGTGATATCGAAACAGCTTTGCCATGGAAAAGGCTAATATTTATCACAAGTTAGACTTTGACATGTTTACAACAAGTTCTTGCTATGCAAAAATTTAATCAAAAGTTACTAAAAAAATTAGAGTTCTGTTTAGCAAATATATACATATATTATAGTTCGATATACGTATATAAGAACTGTGTATATACTAAATACAACTCTATACATCTAATTTGTTTTCTGCGACATGTACGTGTATAACTTGTCGAAGGGAGGATCTCGTTTATCTCCAAATCTATTGTCAACAGCATTGTTTGCCTATATAATTTTTACTGACAGTTCGTTTCTGTATAAAAATTATTGCCTACATGCTCGATCGCCTAGATGCACTTTTGCACATAAATAAAAATTTCAGAAATAAAGTCACATTTGCCTACATGAAGTATTGCTTACAGCTCTATTGCCTACAAGCACTTTTGCGTACAAATAAAAATTTCAAGAACGAAGTCACATTTGTCTACATGTATTATTGCCTACAGCTCGATTGCCCACAAGCACTTTTGCACACAAATATAATATAAAATTAAAGTTAAGAAAATAATATATTTTTAAGGCCGAGAATTATGTTTTAAAGCAAAGAATTTGTATTTTTAAAGCAGAAAATAGTACATGTAGCCAATCGAGCTGTATAGACAATAATACACGTAGGCAATCTACGATTCTGGAATTTTTATTTGTACGTAAAAGTGCATATAGGCAATTGAGCTGTAGGCAATAATTTTTGTGCGCAAATAAACTGTTGGCAAAAGTGATGTAGGCAAACAATGCTGTAGGCAATCGATTTATAGGCAAAAGGAGCTATTTCGTTGTCAAAAAAGTTATATGATTTTGCAAAAATATCTAAAATTTTAGTTATAGAATACAGATCTGGAAATAATTTCATTGGATTTTCAAAATAGAAAATTCAAGAATGTTAAACAATGTTATAAAAAAATTTGATATTTTCAACAATTTCTCAACAATCTTATATATAGTTATTTCGATAGTTCAACAAGATTTTTTCAAATCCATATCTTGTGAAAATTTTAAATACTTCAGAAAACTGTAATATTCATGAATCAATTGCGTTTTGCATGGAAATTTTACTAAATTTAAAGTTCTAAAACGAGAATGAATCAACTATAATTTATAAGATCCACTTTAAGTTGAAAAATATATAAAATACAATTTGAAAAATAATGAACCTTTTTTGTTCCTAGCTTTTCAGTACAGTAGCGTCCGTTATATTGTTGACCATCAAAATATTAAACATGTTAAACATGAAAATTTTAAAAGCTTTTTTGCCTCTCATGTTAAACATGCGATAGAAAAGTAAATGAATTTTTATCTACGGGGAACGTTACAGATAACAAAGTATGTAAATACTATACACAATTTTTTTTTAAATAAAAGAGATAGCTGTATTTTTCCGTTCCTGCAGTTGCCTAAGGCATATATTAAGTTGTAAAGCTACAGTCAATAACATAATAAAAACACGAATTGTTGCGTAGACTGTCTTTCTCTCTCTCTCTCTCTATATATATATATATATATTGCATATACATGTACATGTATATGAGTATGTTACCTAGTTTTAAAATAAAATTACTTTGAATGCGTGTTATCGCGTTTCGTTATTTAATTGTTCGTTTTCGCTTCCAATTCAATTTTTAATATCAAATTTAAAATTGTCTACTTTATAAAAAAAAAAAGTGAAATACATTTAGTTTTCAAACAAAAGGCTTGTCAAATGTTGTAACTGTATGTTCTAATGTACACATACAATTGTAAAATTATCATAAATAAATAATTAATAAGAATGCGACTTAAATAAAAAAATAAAGATAAATATAATTTTTGTCATTAATACATTCATAGTTCTCAGATTTCCTCTGCAAAGTGGAATTGATTTCACACTTTAATAATTAAAACGAAAAAGTTTAATGAAGGAGAGTATGTGGTAATTTTAAATTATAACTGATGTGAAAGATTTATATTCTATTTCAATACACCTTATTAACTTGTATTTAAATTTACACAAAAACATAAATGTCACTTTCCATCAGCTTAAGTTCAATTATTCAGCTTTTTGTTGAAGCAGATTGAAATTCAATATTTATTGAGTGGTGTAATAATTAGTAGTCGTCATATATATAAGAATAATTATATTATCATTCGTAAAAAAAGATTGAAATATAATACTAACATTATTATTATATTTCAATTAATAATATTAGCTAGAATTGATATAACCTAATGTCAGAAGTTTTACTTCATGTTTTCAAAAGACATAATAGTTCTATATCCAGTTTAAATTAATTTCTAACGAGAAGAAATAAATCTCCGGAGAAAAGATAAGTGTAATGACTTTTACGCGCTTTTAAATCTTAATGTGGAATCAATCTACTTGCGACTTTTTGAAGTGGAACCCGGACGGCTCCGATTGGGAAGTGAGGGAGATTCATTGGGATAGATCTTAAGTTTATTACTCGTGAGTTTTCGGATAGTGAAAGTGGAGTGTGGTAGAATTCCGAGCGTGCTCCAGGGACTAGAAGAAAGACATTCCCAGATCGTTACCCGTTACATTTGGCTCCGATATTGAATGAGAGTTCTTCAGACTTGAGTTAAAAGGAGAAACTTGAGATTAAGTGGGAAAGAAATAGGGTTCACGATGGAGCGATAGTATTTTGCTGTTGTTCTACTTCGGTTATTTCGACTGATTCATTTGGTAGCAAGTAAACTGAGTTTCACGTAGTGGTATATACGAAAGTTTCAATCCTGTGGTAATAATCGTAGTTATTGTTATTGCATGACGCATTATGAAAAATGATATAACATTAAATAATCCCAATTTTCAATGTTTACGCGCAGCTGTATAATCACTAAAAAATTGATCATCAGATATCACGCATTAATTCGTCCATCCAATATCTTTTATTGTGTACTTCGTGCATTTCCCGATATTTCAAAATATCCTGATTAAGGATATCATATATTTTACTTTAACTGACAATTATGTTCAATGAAATATTTGTTTCACGAAACGCAGGATACACAATTCCGCACTTGATTATTTAACGTTATTACAGTGATTCTCGACATTCAAGAGCGTTGTTATATTACGTACGCGGATTAACGCAGCTTTTTTTAACGATATTGTGTGCGTGTGCATACCTGAAATATTTATTTATATATGTCTTTCTTTTATTTTTTTTTTTGGTTCGTCCAAACAACTATACATATATGGCCGCGAATCAAATTTTTCAATAGATGTTGTGATACCGCGCGGAACTACCATGACGCGAATTCTAATCCAACGGGATATATAACGATAAGAGATCGCTGACTTTAGATACAACTACTTGCGTGGACTGGACGCCAGATAGGAAATTAGTTTGTTCTCCCTAATAGTGGCGTGTGGTTTACGTGTGTGTTGCAAGCTGCTACGCTCTCGTAGGTTTTGTTATCTTGTGTGGTCTATCTGCAATCTGGACAGTGACACATTGTTGCTACGTCGGATATTTCTGTAACAATGAAGATCTGTCACGATACACGCCATCATCCGTGTGACGCGTGTGACGTGTCATGTGGTTTTAGGATTAAACTGTATGTATATTGTACCCCATAGGCTATGTATAATATTAAATCTGTAATAGCAAGGTAATAGCACCCTGAAGATGCTTGGTTTCGGTAATTTAAAAGAATTTTGTACGTAAAATACTTTATCCAGTAATTTATTTATTAAGTAATCCATTTAAGTATAATAATAATGATAAATATATACAAAAAGAATATACAAAGGTTCGATAAATTAAAAATTTCCTAACAGTGTAGCAGTAATTATTCATGGCGTTTGTAACTTTCAATTAGGTACGTTAATTTCGTACGTTCTAATTAGCGTTTCGTAGAAGATAATAAGAGAGAGAGAGAGGTTAAAATGTTTTATTATTATTTAATAATACACAAAATATTTAATAATATATTGTGTAATAATACACAAAAGTATTAATATAAATACACTTTAAATTTCTTGGAGTAAAATTTTACTCCAAGAAAGCGAAAATGCAACCACCCTTTAAAAACAAATGAAAATTGTTTTACTTCTTGAAAAAGAGTGACGATTTTCATTCTAAAATTGTCACTCTTTTTTAAGAAGTGAAATCTTTTCATTTTTTTTTTTCAAGGAATGGTTGTATTATCACACTATTGGAGTGAGGTTTTACTCCCAGAAATTTAGACATTTAGAGAGTACAGTAATAGATAGTGATTTCTTTGTCTAAAAATTAAGAAATCAACCTTTTTTCGATTTTCGTATCATCTCTACGTAATCTATTAGAGAAACAAATAAATTCATTTAATTTTTGTCCACATTAAAGAAGAATGCAATTTGTTTCTTAGAGAGGAATGCAATTTGTTTCTTATTATTCCGTCTTCCGTTAATGTCGCTTCGTTATTGATTCTTTGTCGCAAGCGGAAACGCTCAAGTGCGCTTGAAAAAGAGACGCGGCGAAGTGCTGTAAAGAAGCGCTAATTCTTCTCTGCGAAATGAAGAAAGCGCAAATAGGTTTACTAGTGTGTAAGACACGATACATAAACACGACATAATTCTTACTAAAGATACCGAGACACAATGACGATCAGAGTCCATTATTCTCTCTTCCGACACTTAACTACTGCGCGACAATCAGTTGCCACAGTATTCATAAAATTTTCGAAGGCACCCTTGAGTCTTATTTACAGCCAATGTTTATCGCGCGGGCTAACGAGAAATTACGTGATGGGAAAGACGAAGCGTGCAATGAAGAGAACAACACGTGGAAGAATGGAAGTTCATTGTAGTGAATTTAAATCCAATCGAGATTGTATGATTTATTTTCTGGTTGATTGACCTGCGCATTATCAAGGCAGTGCGGGCGCTTGGAGGAAGCATTGGAACAGCAGTTGAAACGAATGATAATGCGTGTTGCGAACAAAGCAATGATCGGGAAAAGATTGCCACGTATTTTCGAAGTAATTCTAGCGTACATGCCCTTTTGCCTGAGGCAGCAACTTTCCAGATAAATCAAATATGTAGCGGAATGTACGCGAGGCAACGAGAACGAAGGGGGGGAGGAAACAGACTCGGCGTCGGGCATCAGAGGGCGAAATCCCCTCGTCGAAGCTATTTCCGAACAGTCCGCACCTCGCGGCTTCGAACCTGGAAACGCGATAATGTCGCGCATAATTAATTCGCCGTTGCAGTTATTACATTTTCCTTCTCCCTATCCCCATCACTTCCCCTTCGCGACCGTTGCATCGTAATCGTAGCGAAACGCCTGATTTGCCTGAAGCCCTAGGGATATCGACTGTTTGTAAATAATTCTAATCTAGATATCATGGCGTCACGCATGAAAATTGAACCTCCCAATTCGCAACGTATTAATCAGAATACGTGATAACGTCGACTATTCCGTAACATTCGAAGATGTGTGTATATACGTACATTGAAGTTACATCGATGCGTATGTTTGCGTGTGAGATATCAATAATTTTGGAGCTAAACGGCTTCATGACTTGGATCGTTGAAAATCGGATTTGTGTGTGTATGAGCGCGCGCGTATCATTAAGGCCCAGTTACTCGCGTAATTCGCTGGAAATGCGTAATCGAGACGGTACAGTATAATTCTCTATTCGAATGTACTTGCTGATGCGTCTCAACCTTTTATATAATTAACTCTCTTATAATTAACATAATTTAACATGAGCGTTAAATCTGCATGCATTTTTAAAAATTTTTGTTTACTCTACCTAGTTGGAAAATTTGCTAAATTGATGTCACATATCTTAAACGATAGACCAAAATTTTTGTTAATTTAATACAAGATAAATGTTGGACAGTGACACAAACATTATATAAAAATTGCACAAAAAATGTTATCTAATTAAATAAAAGAATGCCTGTATCTGGTCAAAGCAAATTTTAGTATTTATAGTATATTTCAGTGTGAATTTATATATTTATACTATATCTGAGTCTGCAAACTGCGCTTCAAAATCTTTTTTGATCTTGAAATACATTGTGAGCAGAACCAGATCAGTACTATCACTTATTAACTATCACTATTAAAGTAACAAGTAATTTTGACGATGACAAATAATCTTTGATTAAATAATAAGCATCTTTATACAGGATATTAATATAATTAGATTATTATTATTATCTTAATGAAAATCTTAAATCTACAAATAATTTTATTGTAAAAATTGCTTAAAAATGTAATATTTTCATACAATTTAGAAACAGATTATGTAAGTATATATATTTCTTCAGTAAAATTTATATATTGCTTTACAAATAACATGTACATTTATCTTTTATTCTCATTTATCTTAGAATTTACTACTTTTAGGTTTAAAAACCATATTACATTTGTTATGTAATCGTTCATTTACTTATAAATCGTGATATTTTAACATTAAGGAATGTTAGATTATCTATCGAGTATGTTATAAAATTTTATATAAAAATTTTAATAAGGACTGGTTTTAGTAAAAGTGTAAAATGTTTCTACTGTGTGGGAATTTTAAAACTTTGTGAAAATTTTAAAATGCGTCTAATAATAAAACATAGTAATGTGTTTCAACACGTTTTTCTCTTCTTTCTCTTCTAGGGAGCAAAAATTCCAAATTTTATAAAGTTCAGCACGCAAATGATAGAATAATTTCAATTATGTACCTATCGATAACTTTGTACATTTTGCATCTCCGCTATATTATAATTGTAATCAATTTTGTTCTATTTGATTTTCTGTGATAAAATTGGCATTAATTGTTATACAAAATCACCCATGTATATAGCGTTTAAGGAAATATAGTCTGAAAAAACGAAAGTATGAAAGTGACAATCGTGAATAAAAGATTTAAATTAAATATATTATTATTTATAATAGCAATATTTTAACATTGCTGTATTTTAATATGATTATATTTTATTATCGCTTTCTATTATCTAGTGACTTTTTATGATAATCGTTCTTTGAACAACTATTCTTCTCTTTTTCTTTTTCTATTTTTATAACGTATCTGCCGCTTCTTCATCATCGTCACAAAATATATTCCTATCTTTCCCCAGACAATATAACTGTCGCGAAATAACGTGTAGACTCAGTATCGCGATGCTCACGAATTCGTTAAACGTACACATGACGTCACATTATTTTTACATGTTCTAACTTAGCTCCTCACGTAACGCGAATACGTATAATATATATTGTAGAAAGTTCATCCAAGTGTTACAAAACCGCAATCGCTTTTGCTCGCGCATGTATATCTTCCGTTCTTGCGTATCCCTCGGCACGGATCGGTTCAGTTCAGCAAAACGAAACCGGAAATTAATTTTCCAGGTCGTCAGATCAGTTATCATCGATGTGACGTCAGACTTAAGTTACGTCGGCGCTCATTACGCGAATGCGAATGTGCGGACGGACACGGAGAGGCTTCGTATCGTCGTTTGGCAAACGAGATATGACGAGATGTACCCTACGGTCGGTAGCATATTCTCTCGTTCCTGGCCTATCTCGAGGTGGATAGCACAGGGAGAACGAAACGACGATACGGAAAGCCGCGCGTGTTGCAATTATGTGAGGCTTTGACATCTCAAGATGGATCGCGCCATTCCACGAAATGTCTACCACGTAAATCATTACTCGCTTGAATCTCTTGGAGTCTCAACATTTTGCAGAGCGAAAGATCCGTAAATTATGTTTGAGACTTTCTCTCTTTCCTTGCCCTCCCCCAAAGTATTGCACGCCCCTTTGAGCGACGCACGGCCAAAGGGGTTGCGAAACGAAGTAATTAATGCGCCGCGTTTCTCGCGCGCGGCTGCAAGCCCTCCTGTTTTCCGAGGAGTTTTGCGCAGGGCTGATGCAAATTACTGTTGATATATCTGACAGGAGAGTTTTATTGGAGATTAAGCGGAGAAGTGATGGTCGGGGATATGAGATTATCCATTATGGCGTGGCTGGCCTATAAAATTAGGCGCTTGATTTTATCCACTACATCCGCTGCACTCAAGCGCCAAATTTCTGCATTACCGATTTAAAAAATTTTTGAAATTCTGTGATTTTATATCACGTGCATTTAATGAGTAAGAAATTTCTAGTAGCTTCGAATTTCTGTTATTCACGATTATTGGTAAAAATTGTAAATTACTCTTCAAAATATAAAAACACAAAATATATAGCCATTGTATAATTTTTCTGGCATAACGATATTTTCGCTTATAGTATGGCTGACCTGTATAAAATCAGGCGCTTTATCCACTACATTTATTACGCTCGCGTCTCAAGTTTCTAACTTACCGATTTTTGAAATATGAAATTCTATGATTTTGTGTTATGTGCATTCAATGAACAATCAACATTGCTAAAAGCTTCGAATTCCTACTATTCACAATTATTGGAAAAATTTTAATATTTTCTTTCAAAGTAGAAACAAATAAATATATAGCTATTGTTACAATTTCTCTGAAATAATGTTTTCGTTTATAATATGGCTGACCTGTATAACATAATATGCTTGTTGTCCACTGCATTTACTGCGCTCAAGTCTCAAATTTTTGAATTGAGCCAACTGTTGACATTTGAAATTCTAAGATTCTGTACCACGTCCATTCAGCAAACAATCGAAATAGTTAAAAGCTGTATATTTTTATTATTCACAATGATTATAGAAAAAAATTAAACATCCTCTTCCAGATATATGGCCATTGTATAAATTCTCTAACATAACAATGTTTCCGTTTCTAGCGTGACTGACCTATATACATCTAAAATTAGACGCTTGATTTTATGTACAACATTTACTGTGTTCAATTCTCGAATTTCTGAATTAACTTTTTAAATTGCTATAAAGTTTCTATTTACGATTAAAATAGTAAAACATTTAAATATCTTCTTCCAAACGTACAAATGTAAAATAATATACGACCATTATATATAATGTTTCTGACAATGTTTTCCGAGAAGTTTTGTACAAAGTAAAATTACTGTTGAAATATTATATATCTGACGGGAGAATTTTTTCCTCTTTAATAATGTTTTCGCTTACAAATTTGGCGTTTGAAACAAATTCGTTTAAAGCAAAACTCTCATATTAACTTCAATTAATATTCATGTAGATACCAATTCTTTATTTGCAATAGCTATAGAGAATGCATGGCTTCCATATTGGTAGAATTTGCGGAAAAACGATCCGCGCTAATAATATCGCGGTTAATTACGAAGTTAATTGTAAGATAAACGTACAAACTGCGCGACGAATTTGTTAGGACGCTTTACGTACCTCTCTAATTGATTTCAACAGTGTGAATGCGAATGCACATTGTTTCACTCGGTGATTTAGCGAGTACGCGGTTTGCCCCAACGCGAATACGATACCATCGATAACATGGCATATCAATATTACGCGGCTACGTATCGTAATCTGCGCGTGTAGCGGAAAGCTCTCCTATAATCCGATCAGCCGTAACAACCGCTCGTGGAAATATATTTTCGGATTTTTAGTTCTTCTTTTTTTTCTTTTCCGGTGCAGAAATTTCGGCGCGACGGGGATTATGCGTTTAACAATGCGGTTACAAGATCCTACCTCGGGAGACGTAATATGATTTTCTGTGTACTTAATTAACGAGCCGGTGTATCATTACTGTCGCGTGGTACGTAAAATTTACACACGTCTAAACGTTGATTAAAATTGAATAGCCTTTTTAATGAGTCCGCTCGTTGAGAATTACGAAAATTTAATAAATGAGCAAGCAAAATAACGAGCCAGCCGACCAAAAAAAGGCATTAACATTAGTGGATTAACATATTCGCTACACTGGCGTGCAATTGGACATGTCAAGCCGCGTTGAGTGGCACCGCGTTACGTTAAAATAAAAATATGTTAATATGCATGTCGTCATTTGCATTGCCGCCATGCAATCTCGTGATGTGATTATCATACATTTCGCTCTTAATTTTCTAGTTCACCAGTCGATGCCATTTGAAACGGCATCGATTGGTAGATAAAATGCGTGCTAATCGAATTTTCGTTCGCTTCATCAGTAGACTGATGTGCCATTTTGATTGTATAAACACAGGGTCTAAAATTCACTCACGTTTGCACGCAAAATTTACGATTAGGTATTACTCTAGATTTACTTCCTCCGTTGTAAACAATCGATGATGAAAACGTAATATATCAGTGGAGGCACGAAGCTGAACGTAATGTACTTAGTATGTACGCGTTAACATCTCAGCAATGTAGCTTAGTCCTTAATGACTGAAACGCGGACTCACTCTGAAATCTCATTTATGGAAGTGCATATCTCCAACTTCGTTGGGATCCGCAATTTACGTCTTTGTTTACCGTCTTGTCCGACCGTGCTCTTTACGCTCCTAGCGTTAGCGGCAGTCTAGTCTTGTTACCTTTACGTCTTGACGGTCTTTATGCACTAGAATCGTGTCTCAGTCGAGAACGAGTGCAAAAGTGCGCTACGTTAATATATGGTTCATTATACGAGTGTGTAATCCTCGTGGTCTCGTTTCCGTACTGTCCGCGTTTAAATCTAGAGTGCTCGTACCTGCACAGTCCAATGCTATCTTCAGCAAGAAAATTATGAGAAATATTATCTTATAAATGCGCGTGCGTCATCTTCTTTGTAATTTTTCAGAACAGTGGTTTTTAATCTTTCGCGCGGCGACTGGCATTTCTCACATTCTTAGAATATGTTTTAAAGTCCCTTATGTGAGAAAATTTTAACTTTCTTCCTACGTTAAAACCATTCCACAATTAAATTAAGTTCACAAATTAGTTGGGATCCTGGCGCTTTAAATAAAACAATTCGCGCTGCGTGTTAAATTTATGGTTGATCATCTATCGTTTAGTATATCTTCCGTAAAGTGTTTCATATTCTGTGTATTTTTTCTCATCCGTAAATTCTTCAAGCAATTCTAGTTTTTTCTTAATGAAAATTTAATTAAACTTAGATTTGAGCTTTCCAACACTCAATTTTATTTTAATATATATATCCCTCCTTTCCATTTTTTAAATTAAAATTTAAAATAATTACGATTATAGAAAGAGTGACGTACTTATACATATTTCATCAAAAATAACGTCATTTTATCTTTTTTTTTCATTTTTAAAATTTAAACCGTTAAATTCTTTAATTTTTAATAGTCTCCTATGATATGCAAAAGCTATTTGTGACTCTTTATTCCGCAAGAGAGAAAACTTAAGATGCATACACTACACAAAATTACCTTGTAAATTTGCAAGGGTCTTCAAAATGTTATTAAAGATGCAACATGATATTAATATATACTTGCACTCTTGATAGCGTTTTGAAAAGGGTATGAAACAAAATTATCACGTTACACGTAAAGCACTTCATTCAGATTTTATTCGTGTCGATGCGACATGGATAAAGTGGAAAATTCAGACCTTTTAGTTATAACACAATTTCTTACATCATTGATGAGCTAACATTATGGTGTTCCTATATAGGTGAGGAAAATTGTATACTTGTGTGCAATCCAGCCAGAAATGTCGACTCGTTGATGAATAGCCGATGTCGAATGCGTTTGATATTTTTGTCATATTTGATATATGTATTTGCATAGTGACATAACTTTGTATACACAGGGTGTTTTCTCTAACTGTCTAACTTGATCATTTAATAAAATATCCTCGTTATTTTTTAATTTTTATATATTATACATATATGAAATCATATTATAATGAGTAAAACATTTTTTCACAATCATATTTTTTCAAAAATAATGGAAATATTTTAAATGATCAAGTTAAAAGAATTAACCAGAAATATTTGTAAAATTGTTAAATTAATACAGAAACATTTACATGATGACGTAAAAAGTGACAGATGTATTAGACATTGACAATTTACTGACGCATTAATGTTGATGATTTAACTATCTAATATTTCTGGCCAGATATTAGAAAATTTCTGTAATCCTTTCTGTATCTTGCAATTAATTCCGAGCTCATTAAGACATTATAGGTATATTTAGGATTAGTGGTACATACAAGATATTGAGATATAGATGTATCTAGCACTTTCTCACGCATGAAAAATAAAAGTAAAAATAAAATTAAGTTAAAAGAGGCTAAACAAACAACAATAAGAAAACCATAAAGAAAGTACGACGAAACGATAGTCAGCATCTGGCTTGTGCCACACACAAACGCATCGACGAGGGGTACATTATAATGAAATCGGTTTTCGCTTAGCGTGCTCTCAAGCAGCCTTTATTAAATCTGCGATTTGGTCGCCCCCCCCCCCCCCCCTTCTCTTACCGCATCCCTTTTTTCTCTTCGTTTTTTTTTTATTATTATTCACGGCTTGCGAATCTTACGGTCTTATTCTCGACGGTGAACGGGGGTGAACCTGTCTATTGCCCTTCACTCCTTTTCTCGCCTTTCGTCGATCTCGAGCGAACTTACAATGGTGACCGCGCCGCCTTTACTGCTCCGATAGTCTCTTCCGTCCATCGTCGTGGATTGAGAGGGAATAAAACCGTAATGCACGTGAAGCGCTTAACGGTAACTCGACGTATTCAATTTAGTCCGCACTCTTGTATTTCGCGCTCGCAGCGAACCTGTTCTCGACTTTCCTTTACGACCAGACCTGCACTTGCAGTTGTGACACTGTCTCTTATAGAAAATAAATGTCTTTCAAACGAAAAAGTAAAAAGCCAGTTTACTTCTCTCAAATTTTTCTCAGATGCCGCGAATACAGTGAATTAAAGAGTCGTACGAGTCGTATAACTTGTAACGCGTCCCTTGATTTCCCGTGGATATGTTCCTTTATTTTCTGTCTTTCCGTCGAAAATGTAATGAAAGATTAGTCTTTCACATGCAAGCGGAACTAACATCATCACATGCCGTTCAGCATGATAAAGCGTTTTAAAGTTTAACGAACTCTAAGCGAGATAGCAATATGATTATTCGAATACATAATCATATAAATTATATATACATAATATCTTAGGCTTTCAAAAATTTAGGTATAGCAAAAATTGATCGGTTTATATCGGATAGTTCAAATATTAATTGTGATTAATTATTCATACTAAAACCTTTAAGAAAACATGATCATTTCGAGCTTGCAAAGTCGCCGAGAATAGTCTCGATGCTTTTTCCTTCTTCTCTTTTCTTTCTCTTCCGATGAGAGTGTGCGGAAAGTGTTTCTTCCCTGATGCAATAGAAAAACTAATTTTCGGCGTGATCTGGGTTTCATCGCTGGCGCTGGAAATACGGAGAACGGAATTAGGAGAGCGCTGTTAGCCGCCGGGCGAAATGGGCTTCGGGTCTCGCTTTGGCCGCGCAGTTAATTTTAGTTTCGTTTGGAACATTTTGTGTCGACGATAGCCGTAGGCAATTCTCTTATGTTGTTCATCGCACACAGGAAAAATGTCATGACACAAAAGTTGATATTTTAAACAACGCTTGGTAAATAAAATATTTATTACCGATGATTATAAATCTGGACATTCTGTCAATTCCAATAAACATATTGATATTGAAAAAAAAAAAGGATAAAGAATAAATTACACACAAAAATGTACGTTAATATACACAAACGCAATTAAAGTATTTTATAAATAAAAGCATGCGCATGCAGCTTGATCAAATTTTCAGAGAAATTTAATGCAGTACATATTTGCAAACCGCAATGAAAAAATATAGAATTTATACACGAGGAGAAAATTCGTTATATTACGTTATGTGAAAACACATGTATAAATAAAATATATGTTTTACAAGATCAAAGTTTTTTTTGAATCAATTAGATCGATCAATTCTATTTAAAATTGGAAGATGCTAATCATTGTGGAACTAAACTATTAAATCAGACTATCAAAAATTAATTAATAATTAATGATGTATGTATTATAAAAAAAAATGATCAATAATGCCTGTATATTAAAATATTTATGTAATTCTTTTAATCATAATTTTGATAATTTTTCTTTTAAATAATATTTATATCAAAGCACATTTTAACGTTTATGATGAGCCAAAATCGCGCGTTTGCAAATCACAAATAGCTTAATAAAAATGATATTTTTTTGTATAATATGGCAAATTTTAATTTCCTAAAAGTTCACAGTTGTTAAAAGATGTAGTATGGAAAAAGTACGAAAAAAATCTTCTATTCGTATATTCCTAAAACGTATGACGCAGTCGTATCCATATGATAAACTGTAAAAATTTGTTAATCTTCATACATAATTAAACTGTATAGAAAGGAAAAACTGTGTAGGAAAAAGGAATCTAATTTTGCGCAGTTCATATTTTATTGATACGTAAATGTAAATGTTACTCCGCGTAATTTTAAATAAACCAAAAAAATAATCCGTTATTTTTCGATATACAATTTTATGTTGGTATTCTTTCGAGTTTACTTCACTTTTCGATCCCACGAGTATTTTATAAATGCATCTCGCGTTCGCCAGCGTACCGCTTACCGAGCTAAAAATCGGTCATGCTCCAACTGTCTGCCGATATCGGCAAATCAGTCGGAAAAGATATAGAATCCCAGTGCGATACCACACGCAGAGCGGCTTAACGAACTTTTATTAAAGTAGAATTTGAGACGCACGGTGCTCACGTGTCAGACCCCCGGTACGATGGAAACGAACCGGCAAACCATTTTGTGTGTTCAACGTGACTGTGAAAATATGCGTGGGTATGAAACTAAATTAGTCGCAGTAAGAATTTGAAAGTGGTTAAAAAACCTTTCGCCGGGTTCGCCAACAGCAGCACGTACGAGGTATAAAATGGATTTTACAAGTCGTATTCTTTCTACTAATTAAGCATAAAGTTCGCGACAGTTCGCGCATTAAAGTTCGTTTTTTTATTATAAAATGTGTATGTGTACCAATCTTTCTGCAAAATGATTTATTACAAACATAATATGAGATCTTATTGCTTCATATGCAGAAATATTTTTTATGTGAAAGAAAAAATCTCAAACATCTGTATATGTATTATGATAGAAACCAGAATTAAATTATATAAAAATATTACATTTGGCAAACAATATTATTGTATCGCTACACTGAAAATAATGTAACATCGATTAAAATTGTATATAATAATAACCACAATAAAAGTCAGAAAAAATTGATGTATTACCATTATGTTTATTAATTAAAAATATTAATTTTTAGCTCGGCAGCAAAGTGATAAGACCGATGTATGAATCATATGAAACGGATATGGAGATGCCTGTTTCGTATCATAATAAATAATAGGTGCGGACATGAAACGGAAAAATGACAATGTTTATGGGGATAATACCAACGTAACATCGATACGTGTAGCTGAAATTGTATAATGGCACTTCGCTTTAACATCGATAAAATACATCGTGCTCCAGTATGAATAGCTGTTCCACGCGTTTTCATATAACAATGGGTGACTGTGGAAAAGATAAAAATGTGTATCTATATAAAACAACAATTACAAAAAAATCTCGATTATGGACATACGGATATTAGTTTTAGCTTTGCTATTTGCTGTTCTCTCGTTTTTTCTCTGATTTTTGTATCTTTACTTTATATTTTATTAAATTTTAATATATTTGATAACGTTTTCATAAAATGGGATACTAGAATAGAGTATCAAAAAACTTCAAAACCATATCGTTAATAATCTAAAAAGCCAGTTCGAGCGAGAGAAATGAAGAGGGTTAGAAGGTGTAAAGGGAATTTTCTTGTTCATCTATCATGACACACGTTGCAACTTGGAATCGATAACTTATTCGAGCGCAGTTATGTGTGTACAATCCTCTGAAGCATTAACCAGTCGTCCGCATTTCTTCAGCGCCTCATCAATTTATTATGCATGCCGTAAAACAAACTCGTATAAAAGCGAGCCATAAAGGCCCCAGGTAGGTCAGCGTGCAACTCCGCAGCGTCCCGTGTAATCGATGCCCCCTCAAACGTACGTGGGGGCGAGGTGTTTAGCGTTGTAATATCGCGGCCGCCGTTGCAGGTATTCCGAGTTGAGGGTCTGCTCAGGGAATTGCATATGTCGTCATCGCGTTGTCAAATATTCAAGTCAATCTAAAGTGCCGACGGCTCCCAACCAACTATATCCTGAACTAATCTAACTAACTCGTGAGCAATTGAACAGCAAGTTCGGAAAACGTTCTAAGTCGGCCTGAGTAGTGGAACAGTAGCTAGAACATTCGGTCGTATATGAGCGTGCATCGTACAAATGACTACTGACCGAGATTCATGAACTGCTCGACATAAATTCATTGATAATACGAAATTACCACTGCGACGAAGATATACGAGCGTTAGCTGCTATGGACTATTAATTATATGGCGAAATATTAATTGGAATCTAATTTCATAATATGAAGTTCCGCAGGTATATAATATTTGTACGCGTAATAATTACGGAATAGTAAAACATACTTTTTTACACTATGCAAGTAAAAACTTGTGAACTGATATAATGAGATTAAAGAAAAAAAATAAATAAATCTTGTATGATAAATACAAACACAATTATTATGATTAATGCACGTCGTATGTTCATACGTGCTCCAATTGTGCATCGGTGTATCAATAAAATTAATGTAAATTTAAATATTTATAAAAAATTAATTTTATTTCAAATAAAATAAAGTAAAATAAAATTGAGTCAATCCTATGTTTTCGTTCACTAATTCATGTTTATTGATGTAAAATATAATTAGAAAATGTATTTTGGAAAAAATATTGATTTACCATTTTTTCAGTTAAAATAATGACAATTAGATTGTATACAAAATTATTCCAAATTGGCATTTATCAACAATGCGATTATTCATCGTATGCTAAAATGCTATATAACTTCGGTTTAAAATATTTTCTATGTATTTTACAGTTTCAGACAAGATACATTCAGTTAGCTTCAAAAAGTTATTTTAAATTTAGCTATTTTAAATTTAGATCATAATGAATTATATAAAGAAACATGTATTTCATCTCAAGTTACACTATATTCAAATTCATTAAAACGGTAGATCAGTTATTTATATACGTGAACAAAGTAAATCATCTAATCATTAAAATAATCATTAAAATAATCATTAAAATAATCATTAAATCTAATCATTAAAATAATCATTATTTGATGACATGAAAAAATGTTTCAGATAAAGTAGGATAGTTTCAAGGGGAACGCATTTGGTTAAATTATTCTTTTTTATGTAGTAGAGGCGCTAAAAATATATAAAGGTCACTTTCACTTTTTCAAATGAAATTATATAATATTTTTCATAATATAAAATTCCTCTAATTATTTTGTATAGAAGGTGAGGCATTTAAAACAGGTTAGCTAAATAACTCGCTTGTTTTTGATGATACGAAAAAATGTTTCAGATGAAGGAACGATTTCGAAGGGGACGTGTATAAATTATTTATGAATTTTTGGGGGAAAATATCATAAATAATTAAGAATAACATTATTTATCGCTAGAATTCTTTCCATCAAAAATCATCTAGAACTATATATATTTATTAAAATCCTACAAAAATCTGTGGTCAAAGCTTGCATATATAGAACAAAGCGAGACGCTGCGTAAACCTGACGTCTCATTATATTTTTTCGTTTTAAAGGGCAGAATTATTAATTTTATCTATCTATAATAGAACTATAGAACTATTGTGAAAATACATTCAGGACTCTCAATATTTAATGAGTTTCTACGAAATGAAACGCCAGCTTCACACACACTAAATGTACCTAAATTAAATTATTGTTATATATTAAATTGTTATTGGTTCTCACAATGTTCAAATAAAAAAAAGTGAAAGTTGTTATTTAAAAATGTATGCACTTGTTAAAAGTGGTAATTATACCTTGGGGAGAATCTCTCTCTTTCTCTCTCCCTCTTTCTTCTATTAGATATTTATAAAATAATAGTGACGTTAAACATATCAATTATTTATTATTTTCTTAATTCAAAATAACGTTTAATATTTATACTACAATATATTTTACATTGTGCATAAAACTAGAACATTTGTTTCATGATTTATGTACAATGTACATTGCACGCGTGATAAAACTTCAACTAGGGTTGCTTGTTGATTCACGATGGTCACGAGCTGGACTCGCTATTCAGATAAAAGGGGTTAATTTCATATTCTTTGCATGCGCAAAAGCCGGCAAACAACATATATCAGTACGTATGGAGTAAATAAACTAGCCTTTCTTTAACTTCTAGCATGGCTCATTAAGGAAGACCTCGTCTCCCTTTATTTACGAAAAAGTCAATTTTGTATCATTTAATTATATTTATTTTAAGAGACCAGGTACTTTTAAAATAAACTTTGAAGACTTATCCGTCAATTTTATCGATATTAATGTAAATTTAGATATACCTAATGGATTACATGCACACATATTTTGCATAAAGCGCGTTTGAGGTAAAACCACCTCGTATATGGCGTATCATTTAATTCTAAAAGTAGTGAAACATTATCAAAATTCATTTATACATCCAGCGAGTCGTTTGCCAATCAAAGTGGAAATATGGCGTTAATGCGCAATTTAGTTACAAAGTAGTAGATAATCATTACATATGCTGTACAGTAGATTTTGATATCACAGCATAATTTATATTTTAATGTATTTAGATATACTTCAACTATATTTCAGATTTTTGTGGTAATATTATTGTTTGAATAAATTATGTGTGATCGAGTATATATATTAAGTTTATACAAAATTATTTGAAACAAATTGCATATTATTAAAAAATCATAGTAATATCTAATCTAAAAAAGAAATAAAATAAATAATTAACGAGCGCATTGTATAAAGTAAAAAAATCTACGTTTTAAAGGAATGTGTACATATTTCTGTTTATGTGTAAGATCATGTTACATCTAATTAAAAATAACGACATCAGTTAGTTTTAAATCATATTTTACGTTTTGTGCGATATGTAATAAAAAAAAAAAAAAAACAGGAAGATTTTGCAAGATTTAAGATTAATGATTTACGATAAAAAAAATTCTTGGTAATCGAATTTTACTTAAATGTTATCAATAATTATTCTTTGTCCACATGATGACACGCCGCTTGACATTATCGTCAAAAGATAATAGCTGTCAGCAAAAATGCATTTTGCTACGCAGTTGGCTGTGACATGAAAAAAATGCTCTAATGACGTAATTAATTACGCGGGAAAAACTTCGGTCCAGTAAGTTTTAAAGTCTAGGGAAGCAGCCGCAAGAGAGAAAGGCATCTTTATTGTACGCCAGGCACAAGTTTCGTGAGACCCTGAAAAACACGATATCGAGCTTGGCCGAGCTTTTTCGTCGGCGGCGTGCGAGGTCACATAAACAGTACAATGCAGCTTAAAGAGGAGCTTTACGGAGAAATACGTTTGCGGAGAGCGGTGTTGCTTGCATTACGAAGAAACGCGCGTATCGCTTGCCGCAATCTCGGCGCGATTTTTCTCGTTAATTATTAAAGGGGTATACAGAAGTTCACAGTATGAATTCCTTCTACCGTTTTCTCACTTCGCTGGATCTGTCATACAAGGGGATCCCGCGTGCGCTCTCTATGAATGCGAAAAATCTGTTTCAATTTTTAAAATCCCACATTTTCCTCTATCTCGGGAGAATGCAACTTTTATTATGAAAAAGCTAATTTTTCTAGTTTGTAATATCATTCTCAAAATTAATGTCAATTGAGATAGTTTCAATTTAACGTCCCTTTGTTTTACGATGTGACATCTGACCAAATAACAAGTTTTGGATTTGACTGTCTCATTAGTGCGATATCCGTTGTAAATTACGTTTATTTATTTTATTTATATTGTTTAAGAAGTATTTTATACAACCGCGTTGTGTTATTTATGACAGATAAACGCAGCATAAAAATTTGCAATCTAAAATACAACACATAAAAAGGGTAATATAATTTCTAACTAATTAAATATACTGAGAAAGAAACATAGTATGGCAACTAAAAGTGACAGCTCCACAAATGTATGTAAAATTAATGCATATAGTTGTAACAATAACTATAAAATACTTTATTCAAATATGTATATTAAATCTAAATGTAACTAACACTTACATAGTTATCACCTTTATAGTTTTGCAACCACTATAGCCGTTTCCTCTGAGTGCAAAGCGCTTACGCAGATCAATTACGTCTGTCTATTACAGAGCTCTAATCTAGCGGAAAGCACATGGAACTCTTGAGCCTGCATTAATTAAACCAAACTAAATCGGCTTTGTCTTCATAGCCGAGGATTTAGCCTTTAAGTTTAGCCTTACACAATCAATATACGCAGAAATATTCCGACTTGCTTAACAATATGCATATATACCATAAGTTTCAAGTACAATGGTAGAATCGAGGATTCGAACGAAGGTCGAAATACGGTAAATGTCATTCAATAAAACGGAAGAAACTCGAAAAATAAGTCGTGCATCGTCATTCTTGCACAATGCCGGGAGTACAGCGTGTTCCTAATATCTCTCCGTTATGTTATAACGCAAAGTCTCCATGATGGAAGACTGTGTAATGGAACGAGGAACGGCCGCGTATTATTGTTCTGCGAAATCCACAGGGCCATTCGAAGGCGGCTGCCGCTTTAAGGTTGAACTTTTATCCTTCGATATAACAGGCGGAACGCGCGCGGCTCTTCTCTAAAGTAAAGCGAATGAATTCTCCATCTGAATATCTCTTTGCTCGCGAAACCTCAAGGTCCTTACGCGGAAACATATCCTTTATGACTTTTTGTTTTTTATCTCTCTTTTTCTCGCTTCTTGTCTTAAAGTAAAACGGAGCCGGAAAGGTGCTGTTGGCTTAGCGAATTTTCCGAGGCGGTTTGTGCATACGTAATAGGGGCTCGCATGTGTTCGCGCGCGCGCAATCGCTTCATTTCACGTTTATGCACGGCCAATACCGCGCTGTCGATCGGCATCGAATAACGTAAGCGCGCGTACACCCCGATGTGTTTTTATGCTCACGAACGATCGAGCTGCGGTAAAGCAGGAGGTTATCAAATACAATTCGGCCGTACCAATTGAACGGTTCTTCCCTGTAATTCCCGGACTTTGTTTGCTTTATCGCGCACGAAAACAAAGCTCGCTCTTTTGGAATTTTTACGTGTCATTAAATTTTTATCATCGTACGCTATACACGTAATTACGTTTTCTCTGTGAAAGTTTGTCTATTTGTGCGCGTTTTATCATCATTGCAGTTTTAGCTCCTGTATAAAACGCTTCACGTTCGGTATTTTGGAAATAATAAAAATCCAAGAATTGAGATGTATCCGTTGGGGAATTTGTTCAGTTTCCACACTTTCAGTCTCGCGGGAAGCTCAAGCGATAAAATCTCATCGTTTAGCACCGAAGATGTGCGATTGCAAGTTCGGTAAATATTGTGAAAATATTTACTTTTTATCACTATTTCTCTCAGAGGAAAGTATTGCGGAGAGAATGGTAGTGTTTTAGGTCTTAATTATTATACAGATAAAACGTGCTGTATGATATATTTTCTTGAATTTTCGTGATGATGTAGAAAGAGGATAAAGCCCTAGAAAACCAAAGAAACATTAGATGTATATTAAAAAATATATATCTAATATATTATATGGTATATTCAATATAATTTATTATTGGCGTAAACTAGAACTGTCCAAAACTTAGAATTCCGTAAGCATTTAGCTTGATATGTATGTCAATGCTTAGAATCACAAATCATGGACAGCATTGGTTTATGCAAAAAAGGAAATAAATTATTAAATATACATATTTTTTAATACAATCGTCCCTTTATGAGATCTTTTATACATATTTACAACACAAAAATTCAAAATATCAGCATTTATGCTTATTACCTTTCCTTTTCTATCTACATTAAGATAAGGAAAGGAAATAGGTGTGAATATGTCAAAAGCCCATTGCCCAAAATGACCAAATCTTGGACGGCATTGGCGTAAACAGTAATGTATACCACCAGAAACTTGATATCTAAAATAGCTATATAAACGGTGTATATACGGCCTGAAAGTAATAGTATCGGTGTTGCGTGAACTATACGGGCAACTTATCGCAAAACGGGCAACAAACTTGCTGATTATTATAAAGCGTCTACAACTTGTTGCTATTCCTCGAAAAGCGTTATTGTGCAAATGCAGTATTTATCTCGAATTATTCAATGTGTTCGACAAATTGTCGTTTTTCTTGCAAATTAAAGATAATTTGGTATTAAAATTCATTGGTTCGATACGGGTGTTTTAACAGAGACATCAGTTAATACGATAATTCCACCTCTCACTTCTCTTTCGTTCAAGCGCATTATCATCGAAATGGTAGCCGCGAAACATCTCCATGAACAAGAAGAAAAATTTTTCGCTTCTCGAAAATTATCATTTAAATTGACACTCAATATAACTTTCCTCCGACATTATTTGTATCAGTTTCTTTTTGCCTCTTTGTATCTCGCCGGCTGCCCGGTAATAGTTCTTCATCTTGTCGGATTAGGTATTGTACCGGCTTAAATTTATCATCCCCGTTGTATCTCCGTGGTGGAAGAAGTATAAATCTCGCTCGACTTTAAGCGTTGAGCGTTACGATGCGGGATAAACTGCTTTTATAGTGTCATACTGTTCGATTAGCCGAATCGCAATTATTGGAGAACGTTTCGTGGTAACGCCTTGGTAATGCGGTGCCGCAACATTTACACATAAATTATCTGTCAGTAAATGCATCAGTCGAATCGACAAAACCACCAGTTTTGCATCAGGCAAACTGAAACGTTACGTTTGATGTAATTGGAATATCGATTCATTTTAAACTCATTTCTCTCTTTAAATAAGTCTTCTTTTAAGAAGAAATAACTTACTTTGTATCCAAGTTGTAGTAATGAAATATCATTAAATTTATATGATAAAAAGGGGAAATATAATAATACATATATAAAAAGTAAGATAGCACAATTTGATTTGTATAATTTAATAATAGCAATTAGCAATTGATGTAACGCAATATAATTCAATTTGTAATTTAATGTAATTAATAAATTTAATAATAATAGCGAATAATATAATTCAATATCATTAATTTTTAACAACGAGAGAAAGACTTTTACATTAATAGTGAAAACTTTCGAATTGCTCATACTATTAATTACATAATCTATGACCTACCTATTAGCTTAATGATTTGATCCTAATCTAAACTAAACCAACTTGATTTTAATCTTGCATCAATCAGACCTCGAACTGAACAGCAAGTAAAATTTAGAAGCGCTCAATAAAGTGTCCGTATCTTTTGCTTGTGGATCAATTGTTATTCTGATTGAATTATACAAAGATATCTTTATATTAAAATTTTACGATCATTAATTTACATTAATATCCATTAAATTATGCAAATAATATTTCCACAGCATTATTATGTTATTTCGGTATAACGAATTGAAAAGATACTTTAAACCTTCGCGTGATTATAAAAAATTTTCTTTCGTTTTAAAATGAGATGTCTGAAATCGTAATATGATTGGAAATGTAAAATTCCGCGCGCGCGAATATTTTCACATAGCATGTAGCATTCTATTTATTTGTATATCCTCTAAAGAAATGTAATACTATATAAGTATTAAACTGGTTAAAGGTTATCAATGCTTTTAATATTCGAAATAATTAATCACCTAATTTAATATTCACAGTTTTAAAAGAAATGACATAAGGTCGCTTTGACTGCTGATTTTCTGTCAAATCCACGGAAAGCATTAGATTATGAGGATAAATACAGTATTTCTAACCAGATCGAACGAGAATTATAGTCAATACTGAGCTATAGAAGTGTACAGCGGTTTACGGAAACTGGAGGTCAGGTATATATGCAAAAGTTGTCCCGTCGCGCCGTGTTGAAGGACCCTGAAAGAACGCGTGACCTTCCTTTCTGGCGTAGTCTATGTATGTATCGATCTCGGTGCAGACGTTGCGCCTGACAGGGATAGAAACGCTATCAGGGAACACAGTTGCATGCTCCGCTACTTTTATTTTTGGCTGACACGATATATTACAAAGAATACACTGCACACGTTCAACTTAATAAGTCCGCCACACACATTTACGTTGATAATCCACATTCGTTCCTACATTCTCTGGACTTCTATCACGTTTCACTGTGATTGCGCCATCATTGTTTCGTTTACCTTAATCCTTCTTCTTCTTCCTCTCATATTCGCGTCATGAGAAGTTTCGCCGTAAAAGTTCAAGCAAGGATAAAGTTCTGATGGACACGTGAAACATGTATGTATAGCTTAATTTGTCAGGGACCCTTTTTAGTTTTTACGTCGAGACGCGCACGGGAATAGGTGAGAAAATTTCATGTTCGGCCAGCCTGTCGATAGTCCAAAGAAACTTTTCGGCAAAACTTCTAAGTCAGAAACTTCTTGCGTTAGATGTTACGAGAGTGTCTTTGAGATTATGCATTTTCATGAGCAGTTGCTTATACGCCCTTTACACGAGACGCGGTCGATGGCGAGGATCTATTCCCAGAAGGGAAAATCTGCAGCCGGAAGCGAAATCATTCAAGAACTTTCTATATATATATACATATATATATTAGTGCTGGTTTAACTTAAGAAACACCGTATACTACTTATACGCTGGTTTATTGAATTTATGACGGAACATATTCTATTTGTTTCGGTCATTGTTTAGATCGTTTTCCGCAATCAGAGGCATTGTCCTCTTTGTCGCATCCGTTCTTTGCCGGCGTGCAATTTGACTAGAGCTACCGGAATCTATAACGCAGAGCTTTGCAGTCGCAGCTAAATTGTTTGACATGTCTCATCCGCGGTTCCAGAGTAACTAAGTTCGCGCTTATTCCCTGGATTCTGGAATTGCCCCCCGGCGAGATATCTCCCTAGAATCTGATTGTACCGAAATATCGAACTATTAGAGCCCAGCGGCTCTTCCTCAGAACATTATTGATATTTAGGATTTTCAATTTGCGCCAACCAAGGAATTCGCCTCGTTGTTTATTACCAAATATCTTTATCTACTACGTGTGCGCAATTCGTGTTTACTTTTATGCTATATTTCTTTCTATGTTAGTTTACCAATAGATTCGTACATATGACCAAACAAAATATTTTTGGTTGTAATACAAAAAAATTCGCTAAAAATACTTTAAAAACAAATAGAAATGGAATCCTCGAAACATTCTATCAAAACTTTCCTTTTGTTCACTGAGAAAAATTTCTGGTTGAAAATATAAAGTTTTGATCACATCAATCACACACAGAATGCAATCTCAATTAAAATTATAATAAGTTTAACTAGAATTATAATAAATTCAATCACAGAAAATTCTGATTTGTCCATTTTCAATCAAAATTCCAATTAATGCAACCAGTCATTTTTTTCCAGCGTTGCATCTCTATTTTTCTATAGCGTAACGTATAGAAGTATTTTCGACGGTTTTCTTTTTATAAGACCCTATTCTTTTATAAATTGATATTAATATCCCTTCCGCAATCAATATCAATCCTTTATTGCGCCATAACTAATGATCCGCAAACTAATATTCGAGCGGTAAATGAAAGTCGACTTGTCTGAAGAACTGTGCAGCCAAGCGGTTTCTTTTGTTCTCTTAGTGACGTTGCCACCGTCTCGTATTCCGAGCAGGATTTACCGCAATGACGTAATTAATAGAATCTAAAGAGATTTTAAGTTTTACCTTCCACCCTATGGAGGAAGGCTGCCATACGCATGTCTTTGTTAGGAAAATTGAGGCTTAAGTCGTGATTTCAATTCAGTGTGAAGTTTCTCCTTGGCTGCCTTGGTTACGTAATTTTGTTTCGTTTTCCCGAATGACGAATCACGCGAGAGAAAACTGGTGACTAGAAAAGATAAATGGAAGATGGATTGGACGTCGGTATCCGACGACAATTTCTCTATACATCTCTTTGATGAGTATTTGAATAAATGCTTGGGCAAAGATATTTCCTCGATAATATCGCTGACCAATTGTCGAGGACAAATACCGTTAATATAATAGCACGTCTGTGCATTGCATGCGACACAGTGCTTCTCACGCATGCCTAAATTCAAAAGTCACGCATTCTAGTATTTGCATACTGTATTTGGAATTGCCTCGGTCAGTATAATAACGGGCGGAAGTAGCCTCGTGGGAATTCAAACTAATTTGACCCTTTTGTTTAACCTGCGACGAGGAGGATGCGCGGCTCAAAATCTGCACGCTGTTTAAATTTCAGATAATCCTACCGAGTTTTGAAAGTGTATTCGTGTACACGGTTCCGAATTGCGCTCGTACTCTCGAATCTAAATCAGGATATAAATGTAACAGCACTTGGACCATCTCCGTAGAATGACTAAAATGATGAGAAATTGGGCGACGCGCATGAATTTATGGTGAACATTAGAGCTGGAAACACGTGGGGGTCTGCTGTTTTTCAGAATCCAAGAAAAAGGTACGATATCGGTATGCGAATTCTTTAAAATTACGGTTATTATGATATATTCGAAGAACATTTTTGAGTTGTTCCAAATTATGAGACGGAACGAAATCGGATCCTATACTTCTAACATAAATTACGATCTTTATTTGAATTTATGCGAAAAGTCTGTCTTTTATCTTATGGTCAACGCTTTATGTTAAACTTCCTCGTATCTTACTTGAAAGATTTACTTTTGATATTAAGTAATTAAATAACAAATATGTGGTAAAAGAAAGTCGACTTTTGATTTGTATTCACGTAGAATCGATATCATTTAATTATATATTTTAACGTAAAACTTTTTTGTAATCGTGAAGTGAATCCAGAATATCAAAAGCTTGTTTTAGTAACAATTCAAAAAGTTAATAAAAATTATCATCAAGTAGCAATTTATAATTTATGATAAATTATCGTTGAAGAAAAGATACAAAATATACAAACGTTAACCTATTGATTTTTAACTTAAAAAAATGAAAACTTTGTAAATATATAATTTCAATAAATTTTGCTTAATTAAGTTCACAGATTATAATATGTATGAGAAAATTATGAATCGATTCAAATTATAATGTGAAAAATTATCGATCAAAATATACTGTATTATGCATGAAGAATATTTATTACATTAAACGTTAAAATAATATTTAATATGTGGATAAATAATGCAACATGTGCTCATAATATACCATAATTTTTGTATATTATATATACACACATAGCTTTTTTATACAATTATTAAAAAAGCCGTTTGATCTCTTTCGACTTATCATTAGTAAAAGAAAAGTCTCCATGAGAAATGTATATAGCGTCGAAGTACTTATCGTAGATCCATTGAGTTCTATTGAAATGTTTCAATATGATTTGTAGCGAGTCAGTGCAACTGGCAATGAACATTGAAAGCTCTCATTTTATATCCAAGAAACGTGAATATCACCTTAAATATCCAGAGCGTGACTGCTTTACAATATGAATCAGCCAGAAAGTTTTGATGGTTTATGTTCGATGAAATTGGCATCAGACTTTAAATAAGAAAATTCGGGTATACTTCATGATTGCGGTATTTTTAAAATGTACCTTTCTCCTACTTTTATACGAACAATTAAGTATTAATTGTTAGATATTAAAGAAATAACGATAATCTCATCTCTTAAGTTAAATAACATTTCGTTATTTTTAACTTCCATATATGTCAAAACGTAATCAGTCAATTTCTGTGATTGAATTGCTTTCAGAGTAAACAACGTATGCATTTAATAAATAATAAATTAAATTTGAGTCAAATTTAATACATTTCTTGTTTAATTTAACTAAAACAATAAAATTAAATTGTTTAATGACGTACTGAGTAACAGTAGCAGCGACCTATAGGAATAATTAAAAATAACTCAAATTGGGTATAGTTTGATATTATAAATTTAACAGTATCCAATAGAAAAAACGCAGAAAACTCCCGATTTATTTTTCAATTTCGGTAAAATAAATTAAATTATTAGAATAAAAACGAATTCTCGTTTTTTAAAAATCATCTTACAATTAGAAAATAACAGCAAATTTTCGACAAGTTAAATTTTTTAACAATTCTTTTATATGATGTGTGTTAATTTTGTAAATATTACAATTAGCTAAATAAAAAATTTGCGTAAAATGTAAGAATAATATTTGCTTAGTAAAAGTAATATTGCTCTGTAAACATATTTTGCTTTACCAAACCAGTATTTACTTGTTTGCTTAGCAACTAGTAACACAATTTGCTAAAGACAAGGAGAATTATCAAATAATATCACTTCTAATTCACAAATAATTCACATTTTATATTTAATTCAATCACAACGTGATCTTCTGCAAGTGTCACATTTAATCTGAAGAACCAACTAAGACACGTATCTTCAAAGATTCTCTTCGCTTTTATGAATAGAAATGTCGATTTAACTTAGAAAAATAAAATTGTCACCTTTCTACCTCCTTCGCTGAATCTTTTCGAAAGTATCAATTATGATTGTGATTTTCGTTTTCTTCAATTTGTATTAAAACGCAAAGAACAACTTAGTTTTTACGAGCAAATCGTTTTTATATTTTATCCGGATTATTCTTGTATTATATTTAGTATTTATTCTTTTTCGTACGAGTTTTGTCATTTTGATTTCTTAAAATTAATTAATATCTTTCAGTTAACATAAATTAAATGAGCCTTACAGGTTCAGCGTCGATAACGATTCAGATATAATTTCTTGTTGACGCTCATTTTTAGCCTCGAAATAGATCACGTGATTAAAATTAATGAACATTAAGCGTCAATTTGGAACTGTCTTGATGCTAAAAATGAGTATTGAGCGTCAGTATGGAAAGGTATCTTCTTATAGATTTTGGCGTCAGTTTCAGAGGATTAGTCCTTAAATATATTAATATGTGTAGTAAGCTTTAAGTCATAGTAACATCCCAGATAACATTTATGTTGCATAAGACTTCTAAAAGATGTCTTTTAGATATCTCATACAACATAAATGTTATCTGGAACGTTGGCCAATCACAGTCGAATGTAAAAGGAATAGTCGGCTATATAATTGGTTGATTTCTCATGACTTGAAGTTTACTGCACTTATTGCGATTCGATTTAAGCGATCGCTTGTCCCCCCCCCCCCCCCCCCCCCCCCCACGGGATATCGAATTTAACTTTGGCCATTCGCAGAGAGCATTTTATGGAGGGCGGTAGTTTAGCGATGTTTTTCATTTCTCATGCAACGCACAGGGAAAAACTTGTATAACCTATCTGTGCGCGGGATCGTGAAAAATAATATTTGCCGCACACCGCACACTCGACGCACATATAGTGGCGCAGCCGGCCGATGCTCCGCGAACGCCTCCGCGTCCAAGCACCGGAGCATCGATCACCGATTCACGTAACGCACCGTTATCGGAGATCCACGGAGAGAGAGAGAGAGAGAGAGAGAGAGAGCCGCGATATGCGGAACTCGCGGAAAGTCGCGACGCGTAACCACGGTATTCTCGTCACAAAGTTCGACGCGGGACGCGGACGAACAAAACGAATATCAATCAAAATGAGATCCAACGTGACTCGTGGACGATACACGATCACCTGGTGGCGGCACACGTACCTCTTACGTGCTTACGTAATCACACAGATCACCGATAGATCCTTCCAGTCGGTGTACCGCGCCGCTCGACGCGCACTTAATCTCACACACACTCAGGAGAGGTCCATCCGGTCGCGTCTACTCCGGTTCCGTTACCACTGTGCTGCGTCCGTCCGTCCGTGGGTAAAGTGGTCCGAGCGTGAGGTAATCACTATACGACGACTCGTATTGGCGTAATTATATAATAAAAGAATGCCAGACGCGTCGCTGTACGCCGATAGCCCGGATCGGAGGAGCGAACGTGGTGCCGCGCGGTGCGCCCACGGTAGACTGGCGCTCGCTCGCGCGCTCGTCTGACTCGTTGCTGACTCTCCCTACTGCCTGGCCGGCTGAATGGGGCGCCCGCGCTCCGACCAACGTACGCGGGGCAACACCGGCTGGATGACAGCGAGCGTGCCGGCTGCTCGAGTAACCCTTTCTCGCCGACTTATCAGCTAATGTTTATGAGTCCGTTGCAATTTGTTCTTATTATATGCACCGGGTGTCCCGCGAGATCCGTATCAGATTTGACGAAACCCTCATGGAATCTTTGCGTGGGCAAGCTATCGTGAGTAGAACTTTTTCGTGCCACTGCACTGTTGAGTTTTTGAAACTGAAAAATGTTACTGTAATCAAGACTAAGTTTCAAATTCCGCACGCATGAAGCATATATTCTCAATTAAATGCGAAACTTTTTATTTATTTATTTATATTCTGGAAGTTCAAATAGTCAGAGAAACAGTTTAATTAATAAAGTTGGAAATAATTTCGCAAGAATGAGAGTTGGATTATTTGAATGTTCGCAAAAAAGACCGATTATTATTTGAATTATCGATCGAATCAAAAAATGCTACATTCTTGCAGAATCTATTACTCATAAAATGTGCTCGAATATTATTAATTATTATTTGGTTTTATTTGCTTGATGTTTTTACTAGCAATTAGTATACAAGTCTTCTAACGACTGGATAACAAATAACTAAAAATACAATTTTATTAAATTATGATATATTGTATTAGCTGTCAGTTAAAGAAATAATTTAAAGAATATTTTTAGTTGCTAATTTTCTAGTTTGTTAGAAAACTAGCACACTAATAAAAAAACATCATACAAAATTAGATCTTATAATTAAAAAAAGAATAGATATTTTTAAAAGCACGGATAATAATCGTACATTAAAAAAATTGTGTGTTCTTCTGATAAAACAAAATTTTATAACTGTAGAACAGTGTTTTTACAAAAAAAATTTTAAAAGGACAGCTTGACTGGAATTAATATATGTATGTATACATATATGTTTAGTTTGATTTTCTATATTTCTGAGAAAAAGATTCATCTATGAGAATTATATTTAAAATAAAGAAGAATAGTTTATTGTATAATAAAGAACCACATGTTATACATATTAATTTACTAAGAATTTTAAATTAAAAATAAAATATATAATACTGTTTGGCATTTTTCCTTCTATTTTTAAAAACAAGCGAGTTATTCAAGTGACCTGTTTTAGCCTGTTTTATGCCTCACTGTACATATAGTATATATAAATTTACATGAAATTATTTAAAGTATTAAAGATTTAGTTTTGACCGTTACAGGTCTTTATTCTCTGTTGATTGTTTTCACATGTATAGTTTAATAAGATTTTTATCGTTTCTAATCATTTTGTTAAATATACTCTATTTAAATAAAATTTATATACACATACATAAAACTTTTCTTAACCTTTTTTAAAAAAGGTTATATGTATACGTTAAATATAGTTTTATGTATACATAAAGTTTTATGTATACAGTATAGATATAATGGATAATTTACAATGTAAAAAAATGGTGATTATATTACGTATATTACTCATGTACTTACAATCTCTGTTTACTTTTTCTTACAATCTCTACTTTTTTTTTTTTAATTTATTAATCATTCTTAGAGTTTCACTGACGTTAATGAATACTGATAAACATCGGTACTTATGAGATTTATACGTACTACATTAAAACGTATTTATGCTGCACTTAACGTAAGATGCATACAGATATTATGGTATTAAATTTATTAAGTCTGTAAGACGTTGATGTATACACAGGATTAGAAATTATACACACGTATATACCGCAGTTAATTCCGGCTTCTTGTAATACACATTCAGTCTGTTCAGTCCGCGACTTGCGTTAATTTTTCATCCTGGATATTTAGCTGTCTGTTTCGCGTCAGTCAAAGTCCTCGTTACACTGTTTGTACCTTGATAGCTTGCACCTTCATTATTGCGATAAGCTTTGTTAGGGTTCTGCTTGATTGTCTTGAAATTCTTTGCCTTCAACTTACGAGACTGACTATATTTTCGAACGAAAGTGGTTGTTGGTTGAGCGTGCAACGTGACGTGGTTAGAGACATTGTTATTGATTAGAAGTATCTGTCGTATTGCTATTTGTGTCATTTTTTCAATGTTACTTCGTTAAATCTATTTACTACTCATCAAGTAATGTACTATGTAAGACATGTAAGTAGAATATCATGATAGATATAGAATTTAAACTTGTTTGTGATATTAGATACTAAATAATAAAAAGGTGCGAGAATTTTTTAATAGAATTATTTATAGAGATATAAAAATATAATATAATAGTGAGACTCGACGTGTGAAAGACACAAACAAGAAAACAGCTTTACTTGATCAAAGTGAATCTTGGTGTTTAATAATTTTTTTAATGAACTTTGTAATTGAACAATATTTGTAATTGAATATACTTAATAACTTTGTTTCAATGTCTTTCATGTTTAATTTAAATAACTAATAACTCAATATTAGTTTTGATAAAAAGAGGATTTTTTGATATCTTATTTTCTTTTAATATTAAGTGATATTGTTTATTATAATTGAATTTATTAATATACTATTAATATTTCATATATAATTAACTTATATAAGATGAAAATCCCAATTATGGGTCGAGTTTCAATCATAGATTAAACTTGCAAAATTAAATGTTTCATATAATAAATGTACATATATTATTAAAATTATAGGAAAACTTGTTACAGTACTTTAACTTTAAATGATCCATAATTGGAACCATCACCTCAGCATAACTTCTATTACTTATTAATATTCGATTATCTAAATTTATTTGAAGCTACTGTAATTTTACCTTATTTTCAATGTTTTTTGTTTACTCATTTACATTAAAATTTGTTAATTTCCAATCTTTAAGCAATAAATTGAGTAAATGATCGAGTTAGCGATTGTTAGCTATACATAACGGACAGCTTGAAAATGACTTTCGAGTCTCGAAGCGAAATAAATTAAAATCTTATGTGCTAACCTTAAAGTGCACTCTTTGAAAATTTAATGGCATATTAATAAATCATTTAGGAATTGAACTGTTGAACGCGACTTAGGGCTTTTATTACTTTCAGAGTAATCAAGGTGAAAAGTACGACTGCTGTTATTCAGAAAGTTCGACTCTCGTGAAAGCTAAAGCTTTTCCCTGTTAGTATTGAATCTTGTGTAGCAAACGAGAATTGAATACTTCTTTCCTTATTCTTCAGTTTAGTCAATAAAATTCCTAATGTGAATTACAGATTAGGATTCTGAAAATGCTTCTTTTACGAATTGCTGTCACATTCATGATTGATAAAACTAGATTTATTAGATAATAAAACTTAAAGCCTTTTCTGCTTGTTAAAATTTTTAAGTTAATTATATAATCAAATGTCTTTTATAAATTGCTAACATTTTAACGATTTTTTATAAAGTTAATTTACTTTTGATTATGTTGGGTAATGCTTATTCTATCACGTTACTCTCAAAAACTTTTAAAGTGAATTTCACTCCATGACTTTATAGAGTGAAATCTTATCCTTAAAGATTGAAAATTGAGCCACTGTTTTTCAAGACTGGTTCAATTTTCATTCTGTAAAATGAGATTTTACTTCGAAAGATTTAAAAAGTACTTAATTCATACGCGTGGTAATTATTGAAAAATCACGTTTTTTGTGTTACTTTCAAAGTAAAAGAGAGATATACATATTATTTAATAATATGTAACAATAAATAACATTAGATTAATATGAAAATACAACTAATTAACAAAAAAAGTCTTATTGATCTGAACTGGATTTTAGTGCTTAAATGATATTCGATGTGTGTATACATATATTCAGTTCTATAAACTGTGCCGAGATAATTTTGGGTCTCGAAACGTAAACCAAAACTGGGATAGTAATATCACAAATTAAACTGAGAAGCAATTTAATAATATTCATACTAATAAACATTTTAAAAAAGCTGTAAATTATGATAAATATGACATATTAATAAAAAAAATGAAAATAATGTTTTACTTGTAACGCCATTATTGTTACAAATTACTTTTTTTGTAACGGCAACAAATTTTACACTTATTTTCATCGTTATTATTTTATATTTTGAACTAATTTTTATGCATAATCTTTTTATGTAGCTAATCTTCAATCTTCGACATTCATAATTTGTTTTTAATTCAAGATCATTTTTAGTAATGTTTTCAGATAATACAGTTTTGCAAAATTGATCTTAGGAACGTCATAATCACAGATCTGTATTAATATCATATAAGAGAACATAAATATCAATCTTGAAGTTTGATAGAAGTAATGCTACATACTAAAAAATTTATTGTGAAAAATATTACCTTAGCTGGATTGTGTTTCAAGACCAAAAATTTAATCAGTGTGTGGTTTATAAAATCGGAATATATAATTTTATTTTGAAATATCATTATGTACCAAGCTTTAGCTCGAATCGAAAAAGCATTTTTCTTCTTAATTATATAATATTTTTACATATCGGTTCAGTGTCATTACTGTTGATTAATATTTAAACAAAAAATATTGCAAACAAATTTTTTAGACTGATCTTATTTCAACATTAAACAAATAATAGAAAAAAAAAACGATTCGTTATTTTGTAAGTAACGGTAACGGTAACTATAGTTGTTTTTTTTTTACTCGGTAACGCTATAGTAACGCACAGTAAATAGTTTTTAATAGTAACTTTCCATTCCTTGATATTAATTATCTGTATTAAATCTTTATCAAAGATGCTGAACTAAGTTAGAGTACATTTCCACCTAATCTTTTGGGAGTTGATTGAGCTTGTAAATCACATCCCTCGCTATCGTCGAATCACTACAAAGTACTCAAGTTCTGTTCATTCCGGAACGCCCTACCTTTCACTAGCGAAGCTGCAACGATACGCTTTGGATACGTTCCGACTGCTCGGGTTCTGCTCTAGTTCGACCTCATACGATACATTATCTATCCTAAGACACGCTTTAGTAAAGCGCATCGTGCATTTCCGTGATTTAATTTCTAGATCTTTTCACACTCACAAATCTGTTTTGCATTCAGTACACCGAGTAGCAAGAACTTTGTCATTTCAACAAGAGTTACTCGTGTTTCACTGAATCGAGTTATTAGAATGTTACAAAATTAGTAAATCTTTCAAGTAAAATACGAACAGAATTAAATATGGATTTATTAAAATTCCTTTGTACACATCTGTTGGCATATATGCGACATTCTTCTAAAATAAATAGGAAGGTAAAGTGTTCTTAAATATGTACATAAATTTCTTTAAAATGTTTTTTGTTCATGCATTTAGGAGAGTACGAATGGTACAATATGCTGTAAAGAACAATTTTTATTTAACAAGTGTAATGTAAATTATAATACAAGTGATTTTGTAGTTTTTTAAATTGTATTGAAGTATATGTCTTAGAAATATATAAAATGCTATATTCTTTTGATTTTTCAATAATATACATATACTCTTAATATATATATTTTAATAATCTTATTAGATAATTATCTTCATGCTCTTATTTCTCGGAGTTATTACTTTTTGTATTCAACACAAATTTTTTCTTATTTACGAAATATATTTAGGATTTATGAGTGCTTAATTATTGAGCGAAATCTACGAGATAAACATGCAACATTTTTAAGCAATTCTTTTATTAGTCTAATTATAACTGTGAAAAAGTTTATAGGTAATAATTTGAAAACAAAAGTTGCCCAATTAATCTCGCTTTACTCTAAACGTCTAAAATTATCTTTCGTCTACAATTATCGCCATTTGATACCGATAAATTTTTCTTATGCAATAAACGTTACTTGTAACTAAATAGACAACATACTCGTACAATGTAAGGGAATATCGCAAAATTGAATGCTTTTCAAACTTCGCTGCGTACGGTGCATATTTGATAAGAACATATTTTACATATTCTGCATATATTTCGTCTTGTAGGGCGCAACAGTGAATCACGTAATTCTCTGTCGGACATGCTGCCATTTACTCAGAGTACGGCGTTATGGTAATTTTAGTGATGTGCAGATCACTGCTTGTTGAGACGTTGAATGAGGTTTCAACAGGAATCAAATAGTTCCGTACAAATGTTCCGCCCTTTAATAATTTAATCCAGTTATTGGAAGCTCCGAGACCTTAAGTCAATCAGAACTGTAACGCTGCTACAATAGCAAAGCTGTTATTTGAATCAAAATTTGACGTATATGAGAAACATATTCTCATGTTCATACATATTTATATCGTCGTTGATAGAAAAGTGATACAAATAAAAAAAAACAGCATTTTCGAGCTAATGATAGAAAATTAGCTCTGCCTAAGGCTACATTCCAAAACGTCTTTTCTGAGAAAAATTTTACTCGACATAATACAATATAGTATATAAAACGTTATATGTGTACTATATATTTCAAATAAAATTTTTCCTAGAGAGAATATTTTGGAATGCAGCTCAAAGACGTATATTTTTTGTCGAAAAAACCATTTAAAACTCTTCCAATTAGAGAGCTAAAGTCGTTTGTCTTTTTATTAAGTTTGCAGATTAGAAATCTCCAAAAGACTCGCTAACTCGATTTACACCTTCTTATAAGACTCCTGTGTGAACATTTTCTTGTTACAAGAAGCATGCCCATTTTATAGGGCCGTACTTATCTATTAAATTGTAATATATTGCAGGAATATATAATAATATATTACAAGTCCTACGAAATATTAAAAATACAATATATTTCACAATATTATTGCAATATTTCTAATAAAATATTAAAATTTCAACACTGCAACAATATTGCTGCAATTTTTATAATTATTGCGTACTTTTATTATTAAAATATGATTGTAATATTTTTTCATGCTGTAAGGGTCACTTTTATCCTGTTAAATAAGCGATGTGTAAAACCTAATCTACAATTGCACAAACGTAGTTGTAAGTGGTCGTAATTGCAAGGATTTTCTAATTACAATTGGATATTCTTTCCGTATTCAACTGTAATTGGTCAATTCTTACAACTACAACAACGGGCTTTATACGTACATACAGTTGCAAAATTATTTTGCGTAATGTATGTTGCACGGAGTTACTCTTCTCTTTCTTATACGGCAGTTAAGTCAGATGACATAATTTCTACTTTTTACTTTGTAATTCCCATAAAAGTCTTTCAGCGGAACTGTATTCCCAGATAAAACGGCACGGTATACGATACCGTCGATCTTTGAAACAAAGTTTCTCGCCACGCGGCGCACGGCACATAAAACTTCCTCTAACAGTTTTCATCTTCTTATCTGACGTGTGTACTACATACACGCTACGTTGGTCCTTCGCTATTGTCAGCATTCTTCGACGCAATGCTTCAAAATGTGTGTACGTTGGATCTCTACTTCGCAATACTCTCATTTATCCGTCGTTTCTGGAGCGCATATATTCGTTTTTTCCATAATAACATTAATTTGCTTCAAGTAGCGACATCTGTATACTAGACACAAAAGTAGTTGTAAGACTTCTTCATCGCAATACGCAACAGTGATCCAGTTAAATAAATAAAAAGACTCAAAACATATGATTCTTCTATTTCACGACGAACGTCGGGAAGTAATAGAAATGCTAGTAAATTCAATACAAGTTTCTTTGAAGGAAGTATACAAAGGAATCGACGATACGTTATAAATCATATGACAGAGCAGGTATTAACGTTTTTTTAAACACATACAATAACAAAAAAAAATCAATAATATATATCGATAACATTGTACGTATCAAAAATTGCAACTCTTCATGTTGTATTTCGAACGAATTACGTATACATATGAAAAGTCTAATAAAATATCGCTTTGCAATAATCATTCGTGTAGTCAATTAAACGCCACATTCCACGCGATTTATGTCGTTACTGATTGATACGTGAAACAGGGTTGACAGTATACAGAAATACGATATAACGCTTGAATAAAACGATAAACGGAACGAAATCGCATTTCAAAATCTGACGGATAAGCGTTAATACAGAGGGGGATTGGGAAAATGGGCACGTCAACGTTGTCGGAAATTAAGCGACGGGGAAAAGATCCGTAAGCTAAACGCGCCGGCAATATTTTTCCGCGCCGCGATACGCACACTCATACGTCACGAAATGTACGTTACGAGCTTGTACCGGCGATTCGTATTCCCGCCACCATATATTTTCGAGTGCAACGTGCGCGCGTGTACGCGCACGAATATCATCCGCAAGGACTCCCATTAATTGTGCCTCGGCTATCATCGTCATTCGAGCGTGCTTGCGCTGTTCGACCACCTATTTGTCACCCACCGATTGCGAAAATGATCGAGATCTGCCGCGCAAAGTTGTCAACCGCGATTTTCAGCGGTGCGCGCTGTTCGTATTGTTCGTAAATAGCGAAACAAAACAAAAAAAGCGCCGCTTACACAGTGCGCGAGAAAAGAATATGTATATAAATACAATATACATATGGTACTTGTATATTTACGTAAATGTAATATGCATTCGCGAATTCGCTTTTTATCCGCTGGCTTACCTTACAAGCTGGTATGCGGAAATTTCACTGACGTCATTGTTTGAAATGGAGGTTGAAATCAACGAGCATCCTTTCCCGAAACGAGATGTAATATGCATGCTAATTGCGAACATGATATTCCGTGTGTGCCATCAAGGCGGAACGTGCGGATACATCGTGATAATTAGACGGCATATTATAGTTATATTCTACGTTACGTTCTCTTACTGGTTTCCTCATATTCAATTCATATTAATGAAGAGATAGATCTACCGTGTCTTTTGTGATCAATCGCAATATTAACATAACAGTTGCAGGTTTGATTTTCTTCTTCTTAATCATTATACCATACATTCTGGATCTGCGCTATGCGTGCATGTAACAATTTAAGATGTATAATATTATCCAATCTAATATATTTATATATCTTACATTTTAGTTACGCGTGAATCTGATGGCTATTATTTTTTTATTACCTTTAATGGATTTTTAATTGGAGAATCTTTTGTGTTAAGATTTCTGTCATTGTATCGTAGTATGCTTTATTTAAAATTTATAACGGTTATTTGTGTGTTTATTGATATTTATTTATTAAATACATTATTTGAGGATCGACTATATTAATATGTAAATGCTATATATTATGTTTCCTTTACTAAAGGTAATTGAAAATCGTAACCTAACTTTACATAATATGCCATATCTAATAGATATTCCATTGATATTAATTATTATTGTGCCATTTTACAACAACTGATTTCTTTCAACACAATATTATGATTTCGATTTAACTTGTAACTGGAATATAAAGTCTCGTACTCCGATAACCACAGCAATGTTTTGCGTTAATTGCTTTTGTAGATTTTTTTTAAAACTTAGAATACCTTCATTTGTTCCTGATTTTAAATGGAAAAGATATCAGGTTCTGTGTATAAATAATTATCTTTATTTGCCAGGACGTGCGCCTTTTGCTTTTAAAATAGGCTTTCGCATATATTGAATACGAGATGATTCACGTATACTGAGAACATAAAAGAGAGAGAAGACTAAATAAAACTATGATTTTACTATGAGGAGTAAAGAAAAGACGCGAGAACAAAGAAGCTTGCACAAGTTGTTGTCTGCTTTTATAGCGTAATCTTCGCCTCTCCTCTTTCTCTCTACTACAAACAGAGCTGCATATGTAATTGTGCAATACGTGTTGCGCTACTGGGAATTGCAGAACATCTATGAGAATAGTTCTGAATAAACACGTATATATATTCATAAACAGTGAGAATGCCTTAAAATTGAAAAAAAAATAAATTAAATATAAACAAAGATAGTAAAATAAAACGAGATATAATAACATTATAGTTAAGAGTTGAATTGTTTTTTGTATCCCTTATCACGTGTTCTTATAAATAATATGACTAACGATAAGTTATAAAATTAATCTATTAAAGCAGTTAAAAGCTTTAAATCTAATTAATTTTTAAGTTGACAATTACATTAATTATTAAAGACTACAAATGACTGCAAAAAGTCATTTTTCATTTGCGCGACATGTAGAAATATAATATTTGATTTTGACTGACAGCTACCAAGAAATGGACGTCTCACAAATACATAAAATTTATTTGTAATTATAATTCAAAGTGACAATGATATCATCGTCGCGCAAAGAGAGGAAAGTTCATGCTGCTTTATAAATGAAATAGCAAGATGCCGCGGCGCCAATCTTACCGTCAGCATCACAGATCCATGCGCCCATGTCGTCGCTGTAGCGATCGTGAAACCGCAGGATTGACCCCTGTATGCATATAATGCATTACGCGGGGTGACCGGCGGGCAGCGAACGACCGAAATCTCAACGCCGATAACATATGTACGCGTAACTACAGCCAGTGCACGCGTTTGCATCTGCATAGATTCGGGTAGAAGGAGGAGGGGACAGTTGTTCTCGCGCTATCCCCTCGTGGATATGCATGAGGAGAAGGTACTTTTGCCCGGAGCGAAATTTCGGTGGGACTTAAGTACCCAGGTGTAATTCCTGGGTGTTGTATAGTCTCTAGGGTCGCGTATAATTGCTACCTATCTAATGTTAACCGTTTCTCCAAACCTCTCCTACCATCACCATTCTAATTTTGCTATTCGCCACCGGCCGTCTCTCTCTCTCTCTCTCTCTCTCTCTCTCTCTCCTTCCGCCTGTCTACCGTCGCCTCTTCTTCCCACCATTTCCATTTCCGGTCCTTTCTTTCTTACATAGCGGGACAATGCGACCGTAGTGTACCTAAGCGCGTGCGCGCGCGTGTGCTAGCTCGGGAGCCACTAAATTTGCATTGCAGTCGAATGAAATATGCATTTCCTGTCGCACAACGATCTTCCGTCGACGACTCGCGCCCACGACGATTTAGTTGTCGCGCCACTCGGCGCCATGCGTCTCAGCTGCTTTCTATTAATTAGTGTCGCGACGCATTCCGTTACGATGCATTCCGTGAGGGTAACAAGTGCGAGTGCGCTTGTTAGAGCACGTGACGCAACCCACCGTCATCTCGGACGCAAGACTGAGGGTAGAATCCGTATAGAATAGATCGTGCGGAAACGTCGTTATCCGCTCGGATCGCCCAAGATGGGTTAAATAAATTACGAGCGGGACCGTTGAATGTTTCCGTCGTGCCTATGCGCGTAGCAGAGAAACGGCGTCTACCACTTTGCTGCGGTTGGAATACGAAACGATCGCTGTTAATGGCGGTTAAATAGCACTCGCAGTAAATCTCCTTTTAGTGAGAGTAAAAAGTCGTATGGCCAATAAGTATTAGCTAGTTTAATTTTTCTTTGTCTAAACTGCTGGTGATGATATCGCTTCTACAATTTAAAAAATGACTCAACTAAAAACAAGTGATTTTTGAGTTATTATACTCGAATTGAATTTTGTATCAGGTATAAAGATTATTTCATCAATTATCAAAAGTAAATTAACTTCACTTCACAGTCCGTTTGATCGTCTGATAGCACTGTGTCGTTCTTTAAAGTTTTTAAAGAGTGCATAATACCTTTTACATGAATAACACATTTTGAGTTATGTGTTTTTGTAAACAAAAAGAAGAGTCTTCTGGCATTTAGAATTAAAATTGGTTTGATGATCAAAGTTTGAACAAAAAATTGTTTTATTTTAAATTTAGTCATTTTGTGATAAAGCTAAATATGTATAAACTATTGGCAATGTATATATTATATTTCAATTTATACGCGAGCAAAAAATTATTCGTTTAAACAGTGTCAAACTGTATTAAGAAAACCGATCAAAGACAAGCGAATAAATTAAGATGTTATGAATTATAAGTTAAAATTTTTAATGTTAAATATACATTGAAAATAATCGAAACAAGTTTTAACTTTATAAAAGTCTTTTTATATAGAAATACTATTTTAAATAAATATTTTGTACAGTAAATATAAATAAAGCAAATAGTATCTCTTATTTCTATTATACATTAACATTTACTTGAAATAAGATACTTACTTGACATTTTGATATTTTATAGTTAAATAAAATGCTTCTATTTTCTATTTACGATTTTTTATTTATTATTTTCTTTATAGTACAAAATAGAAAATAGTGAGAGTAAAATAAAAAACAGCACATGTTTTTAGAAATACAAAGAATGTCCCAGGCTTTGCGTGACACCTTCGATAATAACGAGTGTTTTTTGCCGATATTATTTGATTCGCAAATAATCTTTTTCAATTAAAAAATAATTTTTCCTTTCTCTAAGAAACTTAAATATAAACATTTTCTAAGAAACTTAAATTTGAGTTGTATTACTTTTGAAGCAAGGTAACGATATTATATTTATATATAGATGATTTTATAGTATAGTATATAAATCCGATTTAAAAATATCAGGAAGATGTTTATTTCTACTACAAAATACAACAGAAGTATTATAAAGTGTTGGGAGAAAAGTATTTGATGTTTATGGTTATAACTGTATGTTAAAATAATTATGATTAGGCGCTGCATTTTTGTAATCATTATACTGCTATAATGTTAGTAATAGTAATTATATTCTACCAAAAATGTATAGTTGGTACTGAATATAATTATGAATTATATTTAAATTATGATAACTCTGCAACCATTTTTTCTCTCTCAGTGTAGAAATATTGTAATTTCTTTAGTCACAAGAATTCAAGAATTTTGCTATACTAATTTCTGTTTTTACTCAGTACTTGGTAAAGAATTACGAAGGAAATATAACATTTTTGATTCACAAATATATGTTTCCTACGTTTGTTCCATTTCATATCTCAACAAAGCATATTCCATCAGAGATGGAATGTGTGCGTCCGAGATGATAATTAAGTATAATTAATGAAGCGGGACTAAAAAACTAAGGTGTTTTCCAAGCGGCACTATAGCAGCCCCAGCAAATAAAACTTTCGCGAAATTAATTGTTACAAAGCGCTGGAAACCATAATGGGCGAATGTTTTCCTACGACAATGCAATTTTTTTATGACGGGACAAACGAGCTTCCGTACAGCGTATACGTCGACTCTTAACTTCCGGCGACTCGTTTACAACGGACGGAAAAGTTTTCGCTCGCGTCTGCGAAAGTGTCTGCTTCGAAAATCGGCACGGCGAATGAGAGCCTCGCACTTTCCGAGGATCTGATTTTCCGACGTGCTTCCGCGGTCAGAAGTTCGTGGATGGCATTTCAAAGAGGGACCTAACTCACTCTAGCGCGCGCGTCCACCAGCACTTAGAACCCCGTCACTTACGAGTTTAAGATAGACCAGTTTGCCGTACCAGCGATCTGCTTGGTTGGCAGGATTTGTGACGAATGACGATGCTCACAGTTTTATTAGATACACTCGGGATTTGTCGATCGTTAAGGTCTCTGAACCGTTATTGCAGCTACATCAGATTATAACGCCAGAAGCGTAAGTTCTCTCTCTTTTCATTTCCTTCTTTTTCGTACGACTATTACTTTTACACTACAATGCCGAAATTAATGTCCTAATCAAGTGTTTTCATCGCTTTCTGTGTAATTATTGTATTTTTTTTTTCGTGTAAATAATTTAAAAATAAAAATGAATAATGTATGATGCAAAACATTAATTAGAAGGCATTAATGTCATAATGTCAACATGATAAACGCAAGTATTTTTCTTGATTTAACGATAAAATAAATGAAACTAAGTAAATTTTAATCTTTTTGCTTCAAATACATAAATCTATCTAACTAACAGCAATTCCCGAAGGATAAATTGGCCGTGCTGTCTGCGAAAATGAGGCCGCCACGACTGGACTTTATAATTCAGATGTCAAATTAAGGCAGTAAATTAGGTGCTAAATCGCGTTAGCAAGCGAGCAAACGTTAACTGTATTAAATTTCCATGTGTACTTACAATGCTAAAATTGTGTCTTCATACTTATCTTATTTAAATGTACGCGTAAAGCTGAATATAGACTAGGCAAATGTGCGAGAACAAACATGAAAGAGAAAATTCAATTAATGCGAATAGCATCGTTAATAAATTATTCATTCATTTTTGTTCACCTTTATTTGCCTAAATTAAATTTGAGGTTTTATGTATAAATACATACACATTAATATAATAAAAATAAAATGTAAAAAAGTATAGCATAAATAATATTAATAAAATGTATAACAGAATGAATTAAGAAATGTATATTATTAACAAACTCTTTTCATATATAGACAAGACCTGCGTCCGCTGTGTTATTTATAATCAAATTTTTGCACGCAAAAGATGTATGACATATATGAAGATACATTCATTCGAGGTTCATGGAAAATATGATGAAGAAAATCTCTTTTCAACTGGAATAACGATAACCACTGTCTATGGCAATATTTCTCCAAATACACATTATATGTATATTGCAACATGCAAAATTTGTGATAAACTTTTAGAAAGTGCATATAAAAAACAGAATTTAGAGAATCATTTGACAAGAGTGCATCCAGAAATAATACATGCGATACGAGAAGAAATTACACGTACCTGCGGCTGTTATGGCATTTCAAATTCAACATGACAAATTGTACTACAATCTGTTTACATTGCGGGTATTATTTTAAAATAAAGGAATGGATTTAAAAAATAAATCATTTGAATAAAAATCATAGTATAAATAAAGATTCAGAATTTTGTGGAATAAAACTGATGATGCAATATAAGTAATATACGCCATAGTTCAAGAAAATGCGGCTTAACTAAAGCTAAGATTGAATTAATTTCAGTTAAAAAAAGTTAATCTTGAAAAAGTTATTTTGAGATGAATAATAACACGGCAGTAAGACTAATACTAACTTATAGTTAACAGAAGACACTGAATCTATTTTACTACAGGAATGAAACGCTGCGACCTGTACAGACCTGTGAGATAACTACGTAATAAGACTAATAAGCATAGACAATGGCTGCGTTAAACGCTGATGTGCTGCGCATGAGCGTAATTCCCGCACTGAGTGCGTTCAGTACTACGCTACTATACGGATTGTTTACTTGCAAAAATTTAAAGAATATTAATACGTTATAATGTTTGTAATGTTGAATAACTTATTTAATATAGATAATTATTATATATGTATTATAAGTCTTATTATAGGGTTTCTAATCATAAAAAATTATTGAGCTTCTTCTAAATTAATTTTTTAATGTTAAAGATTTTATTGAAAAAAATATTGGTATTAAAAAGAGATAAAAAAGTTTTTAATTTTCAACTAAAAAAATTAAGTTAATAATTAATGTATTTAAAATTAATTAAGTTAAAAGTTATTAATTTTTTTTAATTTTTAATGTTTTAACCAGTTATTACCCAACTTTGTCTTTGCACACTTCTGGTAAAAATTATTAAAAAAATAATTTTGGGAGACCAATTTCACACTATCCTCCCAACCACGAGCAAATTAGATTTATCTAGTTTCAATCAATAGATTTTCATTTGCATATTCCGAAACAAATTGATTTTTCGTATACATACCTTTAGTTAAAAAGTTATTGACAAATAAATGTTGGAAAGCTTATTTCATGCTGAAAGTACGTTTTTATCTACATATAAATGTTGAATGATCTTAAACACCTCATATTAATAATCATATAAGAAAGTTATGTAACACATGCTGACATATTTATATACATTAATATTTTTTATATAAATTTATTTTTACCGAGAATATATCTTGTTTTTTACAACCAAATCATTTATTTTCTCGTTTAATGTCCTCCTAAAAAAATCATGAGTCAGTAGGTACTTCACGTCGCGAAAGAGTACGTTTAAAATTATCACATCACGCGTCGTAGTACCTTGTGGAACAGAATTACTATTGTTCCGCGCGAATAGACGCTCCCTTTAGTTACATGCACATCGTGACGTGGCGTCATATTCGGTGAGATAGGTACTGTCGCGGATGCCTTCACCTTTATATTATCCTGGTTTTCGGTCGCCTGTCAGAAGTTCGTGCGCCCGCTGTCGTCGCCTGTTGGGCCTCAGAATTTTACGAGGCAACGTCACCGCCACAAGGAAGTCAGGATTATGGAATGCAGACGCGAGATTTAGCGATGGCAAGTATGTGCATGTGCCACGTATAGCTCTCCTTTGCGGGGTACTCCTGTTGAGTCCCACGGGGTACGCCGCAAGGCGGCTGTTCCAGACCGCAATTTGCTCCGACACGACGAAATAAAATGTAGCGCAAAAGCACACAGGAAATGAGTCTCAGACTCCGTGTTTCATCATTTCTGTGATTTTTTATTAATAACAGCTCAAGTTTATCTTATTCTGTTTTTTCTAGGTTGTAATCAATGAAAAGAGGAAGAAGAGTCTAGAAAAATTCTAAATTTACACGAAAATAAATTCACCGAAAGAAATCTAGATTAAATTATATAATTAAATAAAAAGATCTATAATTCACGATATATGAAGAATATTCGAGAAAATTCCATTATTGATTTCAAAATAATTTCATACCATCAACCGGATAATCTAATCTGAACTGAAGAGATAAAATTAAATCCTATTCTCTCTGATATTGATTTTTTTCAGCAACAAAGTATGATTTATACGTTAAATTCTTTAACTCTGTTATTTTTTAATAATGTGATTGTAGAATATTGTTTCGAATTTCTATTTGATGATAAATAAGTCGAAATACAAAAAATTTTCAAAAATTTAACGCTGTATAAAATTTATGTTTTATTTGCATAATTGATTGTTGTTAGACTCCTTTCACATCGTGTAAGTTTATTTTGAAGTCATCTGTATTAGAATTTTTAAATCTCTGTCTGTTGGAATTAAATACTTTAGTAATGTAGTACTTTGAATTACTAATAAATTTGAAAATAATATCATAAGGAGATCGTGCTAATACAATTTTTTATCAATATTTACAAAAAATTATTTATAATATATGGCTTTATTCCATCAATTTTTGTAAATTAATTATAAGCAACATATATAGCGCGGTGCTCTTATATATATCCATTAAATTTAGAAATAATTATAGCTTTCAATATATAATTGAAAATATCATTGCATTATTAATTTCATACATCATACGCGAGATGTATAAAAATTTATCATGAATGTAATATCAGTATTTTTTGAAATTTTTATTTTGTTCACATAAAAAAATACGTGACACTAAAACTATTAAAGTATATAACGTTTTTTAGAGTTATAAATAAAGTTAAAAAATAATATCTATTGCGTGTGTTGTTTTTATTGTTTTTGTTTATCAGTATCATACATGTATGAAATAAATAGAATCTAATTAAAAATTTAACGTATAAAACACATGAATATTCATTAATACGTTATATGCTGGATATTACACTTAACGCTACGTATGTAATTATAATTAACCGTTATTTGATGAAGGAAGCTTTCAAGAAGCAAAAGCAAGCGGTTCTATGTCTTCGTTTTGATGCTAAGCATTTCTTTAGTAAAAGTTAGTAGCATCTCATCACGAACATCTTAGTTATAAATGCGTCCAATTACCGCGTTCTAGGTAACCTTCTCGTAAATACTCAACAAGGCATCAATTTAACTGCATTTTTTACGATCTTGCAATTAAAGAACCGGAAATTCTCCCTCAGATAAACTTCTGAATGCCTTAACAATGCTTCGTTTTATTGCGTAACTCGTGACTTCATTGCGACATAAACTTCAATAAGATAGATGTAGTCGTATTCAAAGTAAGTAACGACCGTTAGAATAACTCGCGAGTAAAAGTCGCGCTGTACTAAGTGGCTACCTCGTTGTCATGAATAATTGAAAAGTCATGTTAGAGCGCCGCATTGCTCTTGATGACAAATTAGTTGCGATTCCCTTTTTATTCCGCCTCTTCTGACAAAAATGGCCGAATGTTTCGTAGCAAACGACGCTACGAGCATCGTAATTCACCGCGCTTTGATGATCCTTTTGTAATGTTGCGAGTTTCTTATAGTGCACGCACAAGAGAGAGAGCGAGAGAGAGAGAGAGAGAGAGAGAGAGAGAGAGAGAGGGAGGCTAGAGGGAGAGAGGAAAAGGGAGCTTAGATCTGACTTTCAGATCCTCCCTTGGAGAGGAGGCAGCGCGCGGCCGCCGGCTTAACCGTCCTGCCATAAATTACTGACCTTGATACATTACCACATGGCTGCTCCACTGAGCTCTGCATCCACCGCCGTCTTTGATATATGTACACGCTGTATCCTCGCGCGGCCGCATGCACGTGTATAGGCGCGTATACGCTACGTACATTACGTCTAACGTGTGCACATTTATACGACAATTTTAATACTTCCAAAAAGAGGGAACTCCATCCGAACTCCCGTAAAACTGTCCGCGAACGTTAGGAACTGTCGGATAAAATGTCGACATTCACGATGTTACATATACGCAACGAGGGAACAATTTAATTAATGACCGAGCACGATGGCGTTTCATGCGTGTCATGATAATTTTCCATGTTAATGATTTAACCATGTCCGCGGTTTAACTTCGAGCGTTCTCGACTTTTTGCAACAATCGGTGGGATGAAAACATCGAATAAACGTGTGTACGCTTGAAATAGTCGCCTTTTTATTGACGATAATTTTATTTCACCTGTGTTATTAAACGTAATATCATGTGGGCGGATTTATAATTAGGATACTTAATAATTTCAAAACGACTTGTAATCATGAAGGTATAATGTATTCCGCGAACAAAAGATTTCTGGTTAGTTAATTTCAAATATTATTAAATTTCTTGGAATATATAAGAAAATAATAGTTAAAATTTAATGAGAGTTTGATAGAGCAAAACGTATAATAAAAATTATCGATCTCTGTTAAGTTGATTTCCATAATATTAATAGTTTCTTAGGATCTAAAAAGAGAAATAATAAATAAAATATAATAAAAATTAGAAGAGCAAATTGTACAATATAACAAAGTTATCGAGATTGATAATATTGAAGTATCAAATTGGCTCGCTCTGTGAATGTTTTCTATCCTTTAGAAGAGAAAAATACTTTTAATTACTAAATTGACAATTACAGCATTGGTACACAATAGAATCTCCTCGAATTTCCTCGGATTAAAGTATAAATTTTAAAAGTGTTCTTCTATGCGTGACATAAAAAAATCTACGTTATACTATACATAATAATTTGTACGAGCATGACACGACACAGACGAGATGAGATTATGAGTAGTAGATAAACTCGCAAGTAGAACGCCCGTGATTTTGCGCGGCCTGGTGACATTGCCGCGTCGAGACAAATTTGAAAATTTCAGGGCAGTAAAATGCGGCGGAATACACGACGGAAAAATTTTACGCAAACGTAGGCTAAACTCAGGCGTAACGAAACGTGACGCGTTTACGATGCAACTGCGACTTGATATATACATCGCCTCTATTCTGTACGTGCGTATTGTGGAAATGTACGTTTACTTGATATTTTACGGTACGTATGCGCGTACATCGTGTGAAAATAGTATTTTTGCATGAGGATAACTGCGGGAGCCTCGAGGGCAATTAAAAAAAACATATCTAGATTTTGACACTCGAGGGGATGATGGCTCGAATCAATTCCTGTTTTTAAATTACAAAACTGATTGCCTGTGAGGATCGAAACGCTTCCATATTAAACACGCATGTTTTCAGCAGAATGTAATAATAGATTTGACATATTTCAGACCAAAGTATCACGAAATTTAAAAAAAAAAAAAAACAAATGTTTCGACAGATATCAGCTTCAAAAATATCGGTATTTTTCCTTCATCCTCTTCGCCGGCAAACATATTGCTTCATCAATATTTTCCGTCGTAAATTATATACAAATATTTACAGAGAAATTATGAAATGCAAAAATAACTAGCGTTTCGATACACGAAGATACAAATCTTTGGCTCCGTTACATAATATTCATCAGATCTCACCATGTACCGTATTTTTCGGTGCGTACGTATATAAAGGGAAAAAATATATGTAGTTTCGCGAATGTGTCAGGTGCATGTATGCATATAGATACGTTGCGAGTGGCTATATATACGACCGCGAATTTCCATCCGAACGAATCAATTTTTCGACGATAGTGTCGTCTCGTCTACCATTGACGCTCTGCTACGAATTGAAAAAAAGTGCTCGCATACGTGTGCGGAGGCTTTACACACGATGTCAGACCCGTCGTTATTTCGTATTTCGCCATCATGGTATAAAGAAATGAGCAAACGATTAATGGGAACAGATTAATGACGATACCGTTAGACATCACCACTTGCGAGGCAATCTAAACGTCGAGCTCTGGATTGATATTATTGGACAGTATAAAACGATGCATAAACAATATGATACGTTGATTAACTGTTGTAGTCGTTTCTTTAAGATTCTTATAAATGCTGCTTTGAGAAGCTGGATCGTAATTGCCCATCGAGATTGTCGTATGTACCTTAATTACAATTTACAAAAGGAATTTGTGAGCACGAAGATTGAAAACTGATTGAAAATACCTCACTGTTTTTGTATTTTACATTAATAGAAAAAACAAAGAATGGCCATAATTGAACGAGCAACGTTATAAGGATAAAAAATATGTAATAATTTATTAATGTAATATATTAAAGTAATGACGGAACGTCATTTTATTTATGATTTATTAAATCATTTTTGACTATACATATAATAATAATCATCTCGAAGAAATTAAATAATAAAATAAAATAAAGTAAGAAGTTAAGAAATAAATTATAACATAGAAATGTGTGTATGATGTTGGATAAAAATAAATAAAATTAAACAGGACACAGCAACAATTTTATATTAATTTTTATAATTTGCAATTTTGTCGATTAATACAAAATGTTATGAACTAAGCTGTTATTGAATACAACTTAAGTTCAGCTATAATATTCAGTAATTAATCTCAATAATCTCAATAAAAAAAAGATGTGTTTTTGTGTAATCAATTCTAAAATATAATTCCTACCAAATACGATGCTTCAAAGGTTCATATACGCGTTTTGCTAGAGTTACCTTTGCGTTCAGCAACTCGCGACAGACCTGCATGATCACATCGCAGTGTACATACATGTATACGTCTGTCCATGCGAGAGGGAAGAAACAGTTTTAAATTAAACTACGGCCAATTTCAATTTGATCCCAGGCCAGTGGATTAGCAGACGCCTGTCGAATGCAAGGACGTTTACAGGATAGGGAATGATTACTGCTTTCGCGTTTCCCTCCCCCGAGTATCCGTCCACCGACGTCCCGTATAGGAATTGTTTCGTGAATCGAAAGGATATTAATGGTGCGCGTCCTGCCGACTGGAAATTATGCCGTCAGTGGCGTTATATATCGCGGAAGCGACACTTCTGCTCCTTTTTCCTCCATATCGTACCGTTTTACAAGCGAGCGCGAACGCGGCTGGCGCACACGGAAGGCGGCATTAATTAAATCTAAAAAACCTTTAATTACGGCGAGTTGGTTTTCCATACAAAAATGAGGGGTGGATATAATTACGGGGAGTAAGAATTGTCGACTTTTCATAAAAATCCAGGTGGGCTTTAGCGGAGAAACTGCAGACCGGTGTGTGGGATTACTTTTCGTTCGTGTGGTGGCAGAGAATAGCATCGTTGCCTACCGGAAGAACCGTTAATGAGACTCTTTGTGCTTCGTTTACACTCGAAAATGACGCCGAAGTTTCAGTTTGTGATTCGGTACCAAATTGTAGATTAAACTAATTTTGATTAATTTCATCCCGTAACGGTGAAACTTCTCGAGATTAAAGTTTAATTTCTTGTTAAGCTTATGAAATGGAAGAAGTGTTTAAATAGTAAATGAAAAGTATACTTCCTAATATTATTTGAAGAGAGAAAAAGAAAGCAAATTACTGTAAATATTTTTTTCTCATTTTAGAAGTAAATACAGCGAAGCATCTAAAACAGGTCACCTAAATAATTCGCTTGTTTTTAATGATACGAAAAAATGTTTCAAATGAAAGTGGAACGGATTCTAGGGGGACGTGTTTTGGTCACGTTGCTTTTTCTCTAGGTGGAGGCACTAAAAAGATATGAAGGTCACTTCCACTTTTTAAAATGAAATTATTTGACTTTTTTACATAATATGATTTCTTTAACATATTTTACATATAAAAGTACGAAGGTACATATACAAAAAAAACCAATAGTTTACGAAATATTTTATATTTTATTTTAACATATGTTGACATAAAATATTAAATATCTGTAACGAATCACAAATAAAATATTAAACATCTGTACTTTTACATGCAGAATTGTTAAAAGATTTATATTATGTAAAAAAAGTTCATGCAATTTCATTTAAAAAAGTGAAGGTGGCCTTCATATTTTTTAGTAAATCCATCTAGACCAAAAATAACATAACCAAAACACCTTTCCCTCGAAACCGTTCTACTTTCATCTGAAACATTTTTTCCTATCATCAAAAGCGAGTTATTTAGATGATCTGTTTTAGATCTGTTTGTTATGCCTTATCCTGTATTTCGTTGCATTATATTGAAAAAAATTTGCACGTACAAGAGGAATTGTCGTAATGCTGTATATACTACTACATTAATGATAAAATTAAAAAAGATATATTAAATGTATTATGAAATATTTTTTTTAATCTAATGATTAAAGAAAGCCATATTCAGTTAAAAAGGATTTTTTGCCTAATAACATATAAGTATGTGTAGATTTTTACAATTTACAGTTCAAATATCAGAGCACAATTTGTTTGAATTGGAAATTGTAAAAATTCTTACACATATACACACACACACACACATATGTTAAGCACAAAACCCGCTTTAATTGACTATGGCTCTCTTTACTGTTACTCATTTGGTTTGAATTTCTCAGTCCGTTTTCACTTAATATTATGAAATATTGACATAACATTTAATATGTTAAAATATTAATCGATTAATGACCATCATATCAAGAGACAAGGTAATATCTCATGCCAAATGTACATTTAATGTTGTAACGTTACGACATTAATGATCAAATTAGGAATATGTATTAAACGTATTAAATATTAATATAATACTAATATATTAATATGACTAATTTAATTATTATAGGGATAGCATTTGTATAATGAATAAATCAATAACTCTGCAGGTAAAATATTAAATATACATGTATACAAAATTTAAGTATGTATAACGCACTCTTATCTGAGCAGTGTAACACTTTGCCATAAAATATATGTATAGGCATTTGTTACATATATGAACCGTTATAAATCGGATTGCCGATCGCACTTTACTTTGGATATATGTGCAATTTAGTGGACATTACTTATTTCGTAGCCATACGAGGCAGCTGTTTCACCGTCGCGGAGCAGTGCGCCGCCGACATTTTCTCTGAATAGCCACCGATCCATTCGGCCTCAAGTTTAGATTTATGCAGTAACGGTATGTTAAATGGAAAATCGGAGAAGATCCGCTTCGTAATATATGACAAGGATCTGGTTTCATCTATTACAAATATGATACGATATGATACAATATCAATCGTGAATCTATGATTCACGATCTTCTACATAACGGATTATAATTAATGATTTATATGGTTTTGTCGCAATTAATTTTAAAACATTTTACTGTTACAGCAGCCAATTCAGGTTATTACAATTGTATTATAATATATGAATTGTGATCTATGATTCACGGCTTTGTACACAATGGATTATAATTAATGATTTATATATATGGTTTTGGTGTAATTAATTTTAAAACATTTTATTAATAAGCAGTTGACCCATGTTGTTGCAATTATATTATTACCATTATTGTTACAGTACTTTTTGGTGTTGCATAGTGTATGAAATAACGGTGTGGTTTCGCCGTCGCATCGTTATTCCACTAGAATTAACGAGAGTACAAAGCACGAAGGATTTTGCGTGCGCACGAACAAAACGGCAAAACCCCCGGCGATTAAGCAGTTCGGGCGAGCGGCGTTAATACTAGAGCGAGGAAAAAGTTCGGCTTCGTAGCAGTCAACCGGACTATTGATGTGTTAAGGGCAACGGTGATAGCTATGGCGGCCGTAACACGTATCGCGGGGCGCGAAATGCATCTCGTAAAAAGCAATAACCGCTGCCAACTTTTATTGCGCACCCGCAATTCAGAAGGCGCAATAGGGCATGCGGCCGGACAGCCGGACAAAGCGGAGTACACCGTACAATTTTCTCGAAACGAATGCGTCGCCGACGGGGGCGACTTCTTTTGTGCCTGGGTAACCGGTACTCGGCGTGAATCACATTAACACGGCATTTCGCACCGGGTCGATGCAACTTCCTGCTTTCTCTCTCTCTTCTCTCTTTTTCTCTTCTTCTTCCTCTCTCTCTCTCTCTCTCTCTCTCTCTCTCTCTCTCTTTCTTTGCTACTCGGTCAACATCCGCCCGTCTGCCCGGGTGTTCCCCGCCGGGCGAGCGCCCGGATCGCTTTGCTCGGTGCTCCCATCGTTGCGTTCCCGTCGCGTCCTCCAGGCGCAATTTCAACGAGCAACGCCGACCAAAGGATCCCCGAGTCGGTCTTTTGCATCTTCGAAAAAGATCGTGTCTGCACTTTAATGAAAAAAACAGCCTTTTCATAACAGACTGGTGCAGCTCGAGCTATGAGCCTCCCCACGTTGTTTCTCTTTCTTCGGCACCATGCCTATAGTATATGTATATATCGAGTATATATCACTTGGAAGACTACATCGAGGATTATGTTGCATAATATAATCCTCATACGCACACACAATAGCGAAGCTATAGTCGGTAACGGCACCGATGATCCGACGAACCCCTTTTTATGGGCTCGTTTAACAATCCTTTATCTCGGCAAAAGCCTTTCCGCAGGCTCGTGTTGAGGCAGTTAATAAAAATGCATGTAACGTTCTCTCGTTCTCGCGAGAACAACGACTAGACAGTAATTGCATCGGGTACGAGCAGAAGGGTACGAAATAGAATGGGTATGATAAGCTCCCCAGCTTTCTGATAGGGAGATTTTATTGAATCCGAGCTATTTGAGCCGTTAATTCGGTTACGAGCTTGTACGATCGCTTGCCTGAGTGCCTTTCTATTAAAATGACTCGTAGTATTCAATTGCCGCTCGCTCTTGTTTAACGAATAAATAATAATGTATGTTTCTAAGAAACTTGTGCTTTTTATTAGCATGTCTATTTATGTCAATTAAAATGACACGATCAATTATTATATAAAATGATCATACACAGTCTAGTGTATGTTTTCATTTTTTGATAAAATATTTTATATAATTAAATATAGATATAATTATATATAGAATATGCACATTATATGATTTCTTTCTCTTGTATCTTTTGCAAGAATAAGAAAAATTAAAAAATAATTGGAAGAATAATTTTTTAATGTCTCTTTTTTAAATATAATATAAAAAGTAAAGTTTGAGGAAATGAAACAAATTGCAAATACATTTATTATTAAATTGTTTATACTACACAGAGTACCAAAAAACTTTATGTAGTAGTATAACATTTATGTAATAGTGTACAACCGTTTCTGAGATATATTTAAATATTTTTATATGTCAGCATCGTGAATAACTTATTCGCTTTTACGTTTTGCATGTGGTGTTACTGCAGCGTTTATAAATCACGTTTTGAATTGCCTTCAATCAATTTCAATACATACTTCATAACAAAAGGTTTCACCAGCAGTCAATCAGTTGCCAGCAATTGGTGATTACAAATTTACTATTTGATGATTACATAGTTGTAACTAATTGTATATAGCGTTCATTTTAACGTTATATACAATTGAGTACAATACAACGATATACGATACAACAAAATTATTTTACAAATTATAAAAGTTATTTCAATTTAAAGCTTTGCAAGCAAACTACTTTTTCGGTTTCGGACCTACGGTGGTGACCATGTGGCCAATTTCCGAATCAAACATTGACGATTGACTATGATCAGATTTAACACGTCAATCGTCAATGCGAGAATTGGAAGGCCATATCGTAGGGCCAAAATTAAAAGGTAATTCGCTTATAAAATTTTAAAACAAAATAACTTGTATACCTAATTTGTAAAATAATTTTGTTACATCATACATCGTTATACTTGTTAAAACAAACGCGTTACAATTTTTATTATATCAAAATATTTACTTTATAGTGCAAAAATTATGCATATCTCTCCGTTCTCTCATTTTTCTAAAATAACTTTTTTAAGAGATCAATCTCACAATAGAGTTTAGTATTATTTAATTGAGTCTATTTCTATCGATTAGCCACTTATATACAAATTATAAAAGAGAAAAAAATCATATATATACACGGATTATAAGTATATAATTATATTTGATAATTGCTCTTTTTTTTTACTATGAAGAATTTTTTATATAGATTAATTATATAAGATTACAGTCAAATATAAAGAATAAAAATAAATTACAGTGATAAGTTGTACATGAATGCCTCATACTTAAACAATTAGATGCACGTCGACGATTGTTCCCTCGTTGAAGTTTTGCGCAATTAAAGGTTTTATTTCAAACAATCACATCATATTCCTGACGCGGCTCGTTCGCGCGAAACGGGTTGAAAGTGTTATTAGTCCGTCCCGAGAGTAACATGCGAAAGGATACAATTCAGTTGTGATTCATGAATAGGAAAATCGGTAGAAACGTCTCGTAACGGCGGTACGAAGTACGGTGGTTTCCTGTCTGTACCATGTCGCTTGCGGTAGTAATACGCGGCAGACATCCGTGTCGCTCGAAGGAAGATGTACGATATCGAGCTCATACTAGCGCATGGCGTTGTAACCTCTGGTAAAGCGGATAGTAATAACGAATCCCGCGCGACAACGGCCCTCCTCGCTCTCTCCATAAGCCGTCGTATTCAATGCATGTTCTGTCGTAACAATGCTTGCAAAGAATCGAAACTTATACATATGCTCCAAGGGCGTCTATAAAATCTACAGTCTGCTAAAGAAATATTAAAATTAACTTGAGACTTATTTTACTTATATCAATTTAACTTTAAATTATTTTTATCATTATATTTTACCTTTCTTAATTAGTTTTAATTGATATTTTGTTAATGGCATTGCTGTTTCCATTACTTTCATTAATTTTAATGAAAGATTTATTATTTGATGGATTGATATGAAGCTAATGTTTAATAATCGTGTGTGTGTTAATACATGATTCTAATACAACATTATACAATATTATAATTGTAATTTACTGAAGAAAAACATTTTACGTAAAAATACTGAATATACAAAAGTATTTATTGTAAAATCATGAATTATAATAGATTATATGATAACGTAATAATTGAAATTAATTAATTTATTACAATGTACAACAGATCTCCCTTCTTCTCTCTTTCGTTTATTCTCTCTCATTCTCTTTTTAACTGCTGATACATACCACATTATGTTACGTATACCGCGCGTACCTCACACAATTCCAGATACGCTATCGGTTCGTGTTGCTAGCGTATAACGTAACTATAATGGTGATGTTACTATGCTGGTCGAGCAAACGACGTCCCACCAAGACGAATCAGGGAGCGGATTGCTATAGAGAGGGTTCAGGAGCTGGCCGGTTGTCACAAAGCACGCCGAGTGATCTATAGCTCTAATTAATGGCAATCTCCGGAGGGTCTCCTGGCTTTCCACGTGGATTTCAATTATCTCGCATCGGTCCGCCTGGGTAGTCCAGTAAACCGATTAAAGTTTTTGCGATCGAGCTACGAGCACACTCCATTCGCTTTCATCTCCATTTCTCTTCTATCTGCATTTCGTGCTCAACGTCGGTATAATGCTATTAAAATCCCACGTGCTGCGTATATGTTATATTTATAGGGGTTGCATAAGAAGTCTAATTAAACTTTTGCTGGCCTCATAACTTTTCGCGATAGGAGACACAACTGTTATGAAAATACTTTTTAAGATATAGATATATATTATGCACAATACGAGTACATGCTATTTAATAAATAATGTCTTGCATATATTGTAGATAAATATTTATTTAAAATCTAGGTAGAATGCAATATAAATTGTAAAATTGTAATTCTATTTTGTACAGAGCTTTTGTTTTTAAATTGGTTTTCAACGTATTAAATTATATTTTAGCAGTATTAAGATTTTATAACAATCGTGGAGCATTTGATGTTAACATATGACAATGTGTAACACTTGATGCAATTGCGATGCGTCTGGGTATTATTAGTGTTTAACAATCCTCTTACAGGAAACGTTTCTCGCGTTTGCTTTGAGAGAAGAAGCGATACTGATGAGAAGGAGATTATCGCTCGAGAGTGTTTGCATGGCCGCCAAATACCCTCTTTAGGATACTTGCTGAGATCTTCAAGGTGTATTTGCACTGTTGTCTGAGAGACATTCAGTTTTGTTGCCATTTCGCCACTGTAATAATGAAACACGGAGCTATCTGAATGATGTCGATATCTATTTGAATACAAATCCGCATAACGCGACCGATAAGTTCAAGTTTGATTATGTTAAAACTATTTTAGATATTTATATATTATATATACGAATATATAGTATACAATTTCGTGTTCGTCTTTGTTAATTTTCTAAGGCGCTACGGTTATTTTTTTTCCATAAAAACATAACGTAAGAGTGATGATAGTTATTGTAATTTTTAAATATACCCCCGAAGTGTTTATTTCTTCTGTGTATTAAGGAATATAATATATATAGATATTCTATAAAAAAAATAAAAAATAATATATCTCTTTGAGTTAAGAGAAAATGAATAAACAATTATTATCTTGTGTATTATGTACCTGTTATTGTATCGGACAGGAAAATATGCAACGCTGCAAAATGAAATGACTATTGTCGCGTTTCTATTAATTAGCGCAGCAACGTAATTAGCAGAATTTTTTTAAATGAACGCGGAATCCAAAGAAAATAAGTGAATACATTTGTTCGTACTTGTTATGACTATAATAACATATATTTCAGTCTTTCTTAATTTTTCATCAACAAATATTATAATATTATTTTTGTTGTTAGTAGATTAATTAGGGCAGCATTGGTAGATAAAATAAAAAGTGTATATACAAATTATTTAATGTACAATAAATAAGAAATTGCTGAAATCGATTACTGTTATTTATTTGCTTGTTATATTTAGTGACATAATTTTTAGTATGTCAAATATATCTAAATTAAATATTATAATTCAGAATTTGTTATTATACTCTTATTTGATTGACATGGTAACAATTGTTTAAATTCTATCCTTGTATTTATATTCTTTTTTTTGCTTAAATATATTTGGTATAAAAAATAAAATCTCAAGAGTAAAAGAATAGTTTTATTAATATTATGACGATGCTTCGCCACAATAGAATATAGAACGCAACAATAAAAAATTATTTGGCATAATAGAAAGAATTTGCAAAATATTTTAAATATATAATATTTAAAAACAATAGTGATGACCTCTATAGGTTGACTCACTTTTGCGCTGAAGGGAATTTTTCCTTTTACATTTAAAATTAAAAATACAATAGAAATTTAATCAGGAAAATGCAAAACCGTGTTTAGCTAAAGCATATTCAATCGCAATATTTGATAAAAGCCCAGTAGCTTATATCAAAATATTAAATTATTTACATATTTTTTAATGATACCGCAAAGTAAGATTGAATCATATTATTATATCAATCTTTCGAGACTCTAGGAAGATGCGTTCAATTCTCGCGTTCTGTTTTATCAGAAATTTAATCGGTCTATAGATATCATAACGACAAACTTACCTTTTTTAAAAAAATAAAAAAGACTTGACCGTCAACTGGTGCAAAGTTAAATTTCATACCAAATTAAATAAAGAATGTAATCTAACAATAAGTGGTATTACTTTCTATTTTTATACAACAAATTTTTATATTCCTATACCGAAGAAATCGATATATGTGTTTCCAATATATTTAAATTAGCCATATTGGTATTCTACCTTACAAAAAGCTCTTTCTTTTTTATTAGAAACAAAATGTTAGGACAAAAATACAAATTAAATACAGCATTGTAAAAAGAATACTATATTCATAAAAATGAACTACAGAAGTTAATAACCATCTCATCTTGATAGTTGTATAGAAATCAATTATTTATCTACAAAATATTATATCACGACCACGACGTGTTGCATTTTGCTTTGCTGACAACAGTAATAAATAAATTGAGCAATAAACTGATACAATTGAATTGGATAGTCAATTAGACAATCTGCAGATAGATAATCAGATAGACAATAATTTACTATTAGTACTGTCTATTGAGAATTCATCGTGTAATTATTTTACTTTATATTACCTTACAAATAACGAATAGGACATGTATTGGATATTAGATCATTTGAAATTCAATTATCTTACATGTCAAAAATATATTTTAAATACGGTATGTCTATCTGTCTTTCTGTAATTTTTTTTATTATTTTTAAAGTATTTGTTGAGTTTAGCGCATCGATATACTTATTTTACAAATTCTGAATATTGCATATTGTAAGCATTAAATGTTGACGTGACGTTAGACAAATGCATATCATTTTTAGGTGAATCTGCATACTACTGCACAAGGATATGTAATCAATTAAAAAGCCGTTGACAAAAGAGGGAGAAAGAGTGACCGGAATAAATCAATAAACAAGAGATGCTTTCAGTTTGTTTAGATTTTTAGCTTGTTTAGCTTATTTTATAGAAGAGCTAACGAATTTAGTGTTCGAGTTTCGAGTTTAGACAATTGCAGTCGCATGCTTCCCGCCGAGACGTATCAACTAACAATAATAGCAAGTGCAACCGATCCGTGCGTGAAACTGTCGATCCGGCTCAGAGGGATTCGTCATCAATCATGCGCAAAGCGATGTTCGTATAAGTATACATGGGTCATCCCATTCGATATGCTCACGTATACTCCCATGTTTCTGCATTCGCGTACCTACGACATCGACGACACCCAGGTCGCCCGTTTGATGGACGGCTCTAATCGCTATCGATCATTATTATACGTGCGCGTGTAATACACGGGGGTCCTGGCTATGTCCTACGCGAATCGCGCGTATTATATATCGACGCGTGTATAAAATAGAGGAACGTGATGTGAGTGATACTCGACGTCGCATCCGTTCATGAATGATCAGACAGGTAGATGATAGACAACGTCGTCGTTGAAAAGTTCTTAGCCGTTCGTGATGGAATATTTTTTTTTTCTCTTTTCTTCAGAATAAAAATCAAGCGAGCGACAGTCTGCTTTGATGCAAAGGCTGACAAGATTTGATCTCTCACCATGTTAAAAATTCACAAAGCATTTTTAACTCGATATTAGCCGGGTGTTTTTTTAAGGTAATTACTTGGGTGGAATGTTTTTGACATTTCAACATTATACATACATATATATATATATATATATATGATCTTCATTGTCCTCACTCTCTCTCTCTCTCTCTCTCTCTCTCTCTCTCTCTCTATTTTCTTGATGATTTACAATTAAAGATTAATAATATTCTATGTATATTCTTTAGATAAAGATAAACTAAGTGATTAATTCTAATTAAGATCCAAATTTATAAATTAATATAAATTCTTCAATGACAATTACATTTTTTCAGTTCTTATTTTATTATTAAAATAATTAATGCTTTTAAATTCAATAATAATAAATGTGAAATTAGTTAGTGGGCAATTGAGAGAGAAGAATAAACGCGGTTATGCATGCGTGTAATTAACAAATATATTCAATTAAAGACGATCTTACATAGAATTCGCAGGAAATTTCGCAAATTAATTATTTCTACTTCCTTCAGACTTATACAAAAGCTTTTAAATTCTTCATTAAAATTTGGAATAATAAAACTTTGCTTATACGTGCGCGCATACATACACACACATATGTAAAACGTTGGGAAATTAAATCGATGCAGAAATGAGTGTAGCTTGAAGATGAGAACACGTGATTCGAAAACTCAGTTATAGATTTTCCGTCTTAGGCAATATTGAGGCAACTTCGCATTATAGTTATAACTTTGTGAGGAAGCGCGTTACAGTAACCCTGTAAATTTGCATGTCAAACTTACGAGTTCGTGATCTCAAAACTTACTATATATCCTTTAAGACTCGTCAATGTCTCAATGGTATGCCTGAATTTCATGCGATGCCAAAAGTTTAATGAATTTCGACGTAAGGAAAATTTACCAGAGATTCAAATTGAGGTGCATAATTAAATAATTAGATCGCTTATAATCGTGTTTATATTAACCCAGTTGCTTAATGAGAACTTTGATTTCGACATAAACCCTAGTTTAATCTTTCCAATGCCGAAACATTATTCGTGTAAACAAATTAATGTTCTATTCATTCTCTGCAATTAAATTTTGTAAAGATACTCTGTTACCTTTGCATACATTATTTGAAAACAGAGAAAAATTTTTGGAAAAATTTTCTTTTTAATATATTTTTACATTTCAGAAATAAAGCCAGTTAATTATTTTTATTATATGTCACGGGAAGGTTTTAATATGCATTCTTTGAAATTTGTTGTCGTGCAACTTTATAAAGGTTGACGTGCGCGCAATTTAATGTTAACGCTTAGTAACACGTGCATGTTACATAATATAAGGGAAGTGTGAAGAGAGCTTTTGTAACACACTTTTTCTGACTGGGCGCGAGAACCCAGTCACGATAACATGAAAAGTTCCTAGTCATTCGTTCCTCTATATTCGACATACGCTATCGTCTTTTGCCTCGATTTTTCTCTCGCGATACAGAATTAATTTGCGTAACAGCTAGCTAATCCGATTAAAACCAGCAATCAGATTATCCAAGATCGAACAAAAGATTTTTGTGTTGTGCTTTAAATTGATAAAAATGACCTACAAAATCTGTAAGCTTTGTAAGTTCAATCAGATAATTTATGTGAAAAAGAAAATGCAGATTACTTTAATCCGCACATTTCTTTGATGCATGTATTTTTATAATCTTCCCGAATAGAAGTATACTCAATGTATCATGAGACCCTAATAAGGTTTCCTTCAGATCTATTCTGATGGGATTGGCTTGAATAGGGTATGAACGAGACCGAATGAACTGTTTTCTTATTACTCGATATTGAGGTTATTTTGGTCAGGATTTGTAAGAAACCTTTAAGAAATGCCTTAATGTGAATGTGAAGGATTCTAATTCAGTGTACTACACTGTAAATATTAAAGAGTCATATTTAAATCAATTCTTTTGAGTTAAATAGCATTTTGTTATTTTTAACTTCTATGTGTGTTGAAATAATAGAACTTAAAATAACAAAATGCTATTTTACTCAAAGAAATTGGTTTAAATGTGAATCTTTAATATTTATAGTGTAGTCCATTCGATAAGAATCCTGATTAAATAAAAGTCGAGTTATAATGTACAACCCGATCGATTCCTGATAGGGTTCTTGAATTAGTTACCGAAGAGACATTGTGTTACCAAACATCTTATGTCCCGATCAGGTGTACTCATCAGATCCCGATCACTAAGTGAGACTTATCTGATCAGTTCTTGATTGGGGTATTATAATTATTTCCACTTGGGTTAATACGTTCCTATACGATGAGATTCAGGCTCGTGTTTATAAAATTTGCGCCCAGAGATTTATGATGAATAAGAATTCAAACGTCTTAATCTCCCCCTTTCTACTCTAAACGAAAACAACATTTTTTACACTTCTGACTGCATTCATATATATACCGACAAAATACTATTAATAATATGTTGTCAATAACAAATATAATATTAATTATATCATTAAACATATCTTGTTAACTCTAGAACGCTATTAATATATAATTTTTATATACAAGTAAGCGAGGTCATTGAATGCTAAACTATATGTTTAGTAATCACTATAGGAAGTGCCGTGTTAAAAAGTAGGACAAGCGGAAACAAGCTTTTATCTGTTAAATAGTTCGGATTTTCTAGTTCAATATTATAAAAATGAGCGTGATTCAATTAAAAGATAAAGCAAGCGCTTTGATGAAATTTTTAGTTATATACATATTTAGTTATATAATTATTTTGATAGATATAAAACAAATAGCAATATTCCTTGTCAAGTTTACAGAATACAATTTCGCGCCGATGGTTAAAAGTCATCGGAGAAAAGCGACGGAGAGACCCTGCGGAAAAACCAAAATAGGAGTCGACTTATCGGCGGTGACGCAGCTGCAACTGTATGACGGTTGCCACCCTCATCGCAACCCTCCTCGCTCGTTGGCCACGTGAACAATTTTTCTTCCAGCGTGTTACCGCGCGTTTCATTTTATTCTCTTCTTTTTCTTTTTTTTGTTTTTTGTTTTTAAAAGATCGCTTTTCCGCCCACTCGCGCTCATAAAACCAAAAGCGTGTTGCATGCATACGTAGGAGGGCAAAACGGGATAGGTGGATGGGGTGGATGCAACGGTGGTTGCCTGACCATTTTGATCGCGCCAACTGTCTAAATCCTCAGGCATTGTTTGCGATGCTTTGTGCTGTTCTGTGCAGGTATTCGTTATTCCTCTGCAACGAGTCGTCGCGTCGCGTCGTCCGCTTTCCCTTTCTTTTTCAGTCCCTACGCGAGTCCTCCATCCGTTGCGTTTTCTGTCGCAACTATAGGTTGCCATATTCCATGGGGTGATTGAACAACAAAATCGGGTGGAAGAGAAGAGAGGGTTTGTCGACGAGTAGTATAAGGGTAGTTTGATACTGCTTGACGGTAGATGGGCGATAGAAACGATATAGAGGGGGCAAACGAGTAAAATGAAGGGAAGGGGGCCCAGGAAAGGAGCCAGGAAGTGGCGCTCAGAACAATTTCGCGGTCGGATAATCGCGCTTTGGCTGTCCCTTGTTGCAGAAGAGGAGTGAGGTAAAGAGAAAGGAAGGGAAAGTTGGAAGACAAGCGCATGGCGGTATTCCCATCCCTTTCGTGTACTCGATTCAGCGTAGGCGGATGTCTTATGAGCCATTTAAGAAGGAATTTACGTATTTTTGGCTCGATAGCGGTCGCGAAAGCATTCGTGATTTGTTTTACCCACAATAGTGGGCGTGTTTATCTATGAAGAAATACGCCTTTTCTCTAGAAGGCGTTTCGAACTGAAAAGTACTTAAATAACGTTCGACAAAATAGAATAAAACATGACGTCGCGTGAGAAAAAGATACGAGCGATTTCTACTGTAAAATGAAATAACTTTGGCTTAAATTTGTAATACCATGTCTCAAAAATGCCATGTTATAAAACATGGCATTATCGAGGAGCCATTTTATGAGGTACTTAATTCGGCTGTTGTCTGCAACGCGAATAGAAATGCAGATATATTCGAGTAAGTCGCGTCTAAAATATGCAGGAGCAAAGCGTTTTTGAAGGAAACTTTCTCTCTCTCTCTCTCTCTCTCTCTCTCTCCCACTCTTCTCTGCTTAAGCTTCTCTCAATCCTACTCGACGTGTCACTTCCTTCCATTCATCGTCAATCCCTTTTGCGGGCAACGAGTCACGTTTGCAGCTACCGCAGACACGTGTACGCGCAAATCCATGTGTACGCATACACGTACTCGCAGCGTCTCTCGAAGACGAGATCGGCTTACGTGTTGCAACTTAGAAGCAGTTTATTGCTATAAACCATGCCATACGGGGGATCACCATATATATACAGCGAAAAGACGTTGAAAAAGATATACTCGCTCACTCGTACTTGAAATTGCATGTATAACATTCGAGAACATTCGATCGTATTACTCTTGGGAAAATAAACGTATGTGTATAAATAAGTGGTTCCAGGATAGTTGAACAATCGAGAAAGTATTAATTTGTAGTATAAAAAACATATTATATATAATAAATCAATAAATAACACTGTGTGACCACAAAAATTTTTCAAAGGGCGCGTGGGTTTGGTTATGTCGGGGGCACGGCTCACTACCATTTCCCCAAGGGATTTGGCAAAGTTAGGTCGTACAAAAATGGGGAATCAATTTATAGTTATAAATTTTGAGGAATACAGGTAGTGCGATTTGAGGTCAGATATATATGATAACAAATACGAGTATACGCGCATGTTAATATTTTTTTCATCACGCGTGCACGTAATGTGTCCTATACCTTAACGTTTTTGCGGTAAATAGCCAATACCTCAAGCCGTTGAGTTATTTCTCTAATCCCACTCTTCTGCGCAAAAACGCGTTTTGCTGTATAGGGCACATTACGACGAGCACTTGTAATGAAAAATTTTATGTGTAGCGAGTGGGGGCATAATTGTTTATAGGTCGGCACGGGCGCTCAATAAACAAATATCCTTCACTGTTACACTATGTACTATTAAATTTATTCAGCAATTGACCAGTAAAAATCAGAAATCATGGAAAGTAGAAATTTTCCTTTGTATCGATACCAATTATCGGGAATGGACTACCAAACGTCAGTAAAGCGACCACCAAACGAATGCTTATAGATATTATTGTATTTGCATTCTGCAAAGCCGAGTTTTAAAAATGGGGGGCCAACTTCACACGCATATATCCTTTTTTTGATATTTCCAGCTATAATTTCGACTACCAAACGTCGGGAATGGACTACCAAACGTCAGTAAGCGACCACCAAACGAATGCTTACGGTCATTGTGGGGGGGGGGGGGGGAGA
>NW_017280333.1:361924-470321 GCF_001594065.2 Cyphomyrmex costatus | reverse complement strand
GTATAAAAATTGTTAAATGTTGTTATTTTATTTTGAAAATGCATATCTTAGTTGGTTTTTAGTAGAACTATCGGGAACTGTTGCTAAAAGTGCAAATATTAATTTCTTTCTCATACTTTAGAGGAAATCTGACGTGCCAGATTCGCGTAGTTAGCACGCCATATTTTCAATTTTAATTTTTTTCATATTAAAACTATTTTTTATTTCTAGGTAGAACTGTAGAACTATGAAAAGTGCTACTGGAACTGTTGTAATTTTTTTGATATCGACAGAATGTCGTGCCAGCTTCACAGATCCTACTATCTAATACTATCTCATATATTTGTAAAACAAAGTTCGCGCTCGCGCGTATAAGTGTGAGTGTGAGTATGTTTATGTATGTGCGTGTACGTATTTGTGATAATATTTGATCTCAAAACCATGAGAATAGCGCAACTGGTACTCCTCGAAATTAATAACTTCAAATTTATGCCCCATTCTTCTACGATCTAACTTTACCAAATTTCTTGGGAAAATGATAGTGGGCCGTGTTCCCGACACAATCAAACATTTAAAAGTTGAAATCGGTCACACAGTGTAATTAATTGAACAAATTTTTATGCCAAAATCCAGCAAGCTCACTTTTTCCATTTTGAGATTCTAGGTTGGTATTTATAATCTATGGTATTTTTATTTCAAGATCTTTTTTTAAGTGATGGTTTTAAAAAGCTAATACAACTCTATGATTGGTTTAGAACATCTTAAACTATTTAAGACTACATTTAAGATGCAATAAACTTAATTGTAAGAACGGATTATGAATATTCCGTGATCTGATGACATTCTCTTCTTATTTGAAATATGATTCATAAAAAGAAGGATTTTGCCAAAATACCTAAAAATTTCCATGTAGATTTAAAAATAATTTTGTGTGTGTGTGTGTGTGTGTGTGTGTGTGTGTGTGTGTGTGTGTGTGTGTTGAAGCATCAAATTAACTACAATGTAAAGCAAAAAAAGTTGTGATATTCTGGCAATCATTTTGAGTACTATACATTTTTTTTACAATTATTCTGATAGTCGAAAAAAATTATTTTTAAAGCCGTATTTAGTTAAATTTTTAGATACATCCATTAAAACCATTCTTTTCGTGTATAAAAGAAGTGCATGCTTTTTCAAATTTTATATCTTACGTATATATTTTCTGCTTCGTGTAGCGCTGCCGGATTCTTCAGTTTTAGAGAAGGCTATTCCCACTTTTGAATGTAATTTTGTGCTAGCAATTTCGTGACGTTTTAATTTAATAATATGCTAATGCTCGTCTACAGTCTACGTGTTATTACGCAAAGTAAATTTTTAACTTTGTGTTATATAGCAATTTCGTGACATTTTAATTTAATAATATGCTAATACCGATCTACAGTTTATTATGCAAAGTCGATTTTTATTGAGTAATGAATACGTTCCGTTATTCGCTTTGAAATTATTTAAATGTCATTATGATCACGTTTATTTTTTTAAATAACTCGATTAATCTGCCGGATAATCTATTATAATCTTGTCACAGTACGAGAGTACGTTTTCGTTAATCTGAGTGAGCAAGTCCCGTTACGAAATCGATTCGGTAATAAGATCAGAATACACGAAGTAAAAAAACTCGAGCAAATAATTAACGAGAACAGCGAGCGAGATAATAAGTCAATTTTAATAAAGCACCGTACCTACTCCGAGGAAGAAAAATCAATATTCAATATTTAATCTCTAAAATCATCGCTATTACGATTTATTATCTCGCAACTTGGTATCATGAATCAAGCGTTTCGCTCGTGATTTATTCATGGATTTTGTTATTACCTTTAATTATCGTTAACGGAGTCCTTAAACACTTTCATGCGGTTGAGTGGTAAGTCAGGTTTCTTTTTAGCGACGCTATATTAATAATTCAGTCCCACAAGGCTAATAAAGTTCGTCGTCGGAAGTTTAGTTTCCTTCCACGCTTGTCCCTCCGGTTTATCGACCTCGTTTATCACTACCGCTACTTTATTCCGTACCACCGCCGACAACACCTCATCGTCTCATACAGAGTGCTGCTGGGAGAGTATGGATGAGAAAATAATCGAAACCCCCGCGCAGTTACGGCGATGTGTATATTGTATATTGCGTGTACGGCCACAGGAAGGCACGTACGATCTATAAATACACCATAAACGCCGCACAGGGAAAACGAGAAATCATTAGAGCGCCGTTCAATTTGCGGTACACCTTCGGAAAGGATGAACTCAATTTGACCCGGTGCAGCTGAGGGCCGGTTTCGAGTTACGGAAAAGTCGAGTTGCGCGGTCTATCCTCGCACTTCGCAATAATCCGAATTCGGTCCTGGAGCCGATACCGGAGGGGAAAGAAAAAAGAAACAGCCGTAAACCGCGAATGTGTAGCGGAGAAAACGTGTGCGGCGAGTTGCCACGGCTTGTAAATAATTAGGTTTAGTTTAGAAACTACGTACGTATAGCCGTCACGTGAAGTTTCGTAATTAGTGAAATGCGCATCGCATCTTGCCATACGTATATTGTCGCTGCACCCCGCAAAATGCAACCCGCAAGTTTATTTTTTTTAAACAACTACATTTTAACGTAGACGAATATAAAAGGAACTGAAGTAAAATATGTATGTGTATCACCTTGCGCGAGTTTTTCAACCCAATGATGCCCAGTCTAATGTGGCTCTCTTACAAAAATTTATAAAAATATTTCACCCCAATTAAGTACATTACGTCTCTTGAGGTTGGACATGAAATTGACAACATTCATCCAAAAAGGGCACCTGATATTGACGAAATTTCACCGAGCGGCAAACTGTGAAACTGCAGCACTGGCATATCACATGCTAAAGAAATTTAAAGTCTTTTATCTGATTGTAATCAGATATTGCTGATTAATGTTTATGTGATTAATGTTTATTTTTGCGTACAAAACAGTGCCAAATGGGAAATACATATAATAAAAAATAGGTTAAGTGGTACGCATTCGGAAATTTTTAGTTTTAAAATAATTTTGTTGGACCATCGAACTAAAATTACGTAGAGATCTCAATAATATTAAACAACATTGCAAAAAGATTGAATATTTTATAAGAATCAAGTCGAGTTCCATATAATTATTTCGGTGTTCTAACGAAATTATTTTTAGATCTGTACCTAGCTAAATTTTTAAATACTTTAGCAAAGCTATCCTTTCCGTATATTTATTTTAAAACTATCAAGTACGTTTTACACAGGGAATATACAATCACTAATAGAATTGCTGATATCATAAATTATTATCTTTCATAACTTGCTATCAAATGTCGCTTTAAGCAAAATCGTTTTCAAATTCATTCAAGCGCTATGTATAGTTGAGATTTCTTAGGAGAGTTTATTTTCCGATCCTCCATCGACATGCGAAGGAAACGATGGAAAACTGATAATAGGTAATGACGAACCGCTGATAGCTTGTCAACTACTGACGTGTAGAAATTCTACACGTGAGCGACTGGGTGCTTACGCTCGCGCGAAAAAAGTACACTTGCATAGGAAAATCTGGCGAGGCTACGTGATACAGGATCATAGGGAGAGGCAGTATAGTGCACCCGTCTCCTGATATCGCACGTACTACAGGTATCGTACGTATTTACGTAGTTTGCACGTGCAAGCCGCACTTACGTACACGCCGTTCAGCGGCAATAACAGCACAGCGGCAGCGGCGGCGGCAGCAGCAAGCCGATGCGGGCAAGCATCCCTCCCAGCATTTCCCGTGAATTGAATTTTCATACATTCCTCCATCTCTCGATATGTCAACCGGTTGTCATGCCAGATGCAGCTCGCGATCGGTATCTTCAATTTCCCTGATCGCTTTACTGCGGCCATGAATAAAATATTGCGCGTCATTTACTTCTCTGATGCGGTTTAGGATAGGTCAAGCGAGCGGTTGAAAAAGAATCAAATTTCATATAGATAAAGTGGCTTAAAAATTAAAAGAAAAAATAAATTTTAATGAGCATTTGAACCACAACGCTAGATGTCGTTAGCGCAATTAACAGTTATCTAAAAATTAGAACTTTTTTTATATTTTTAAACAACTACCACTGCTCATTGTGCTCGAACGTTCTTTATTTATGATGTTCTCTAATTATTTTCATAACCCAACAAAATTATTTTTACATTTGTACTTGGCTGAACATTTAAATACATTAGCAAAATCTTTTTCTTTTTCGTACTAATATATAATTGACAATTTTTTTTAGAGAGATTTTTCACTTCTCATATTATATATGAGAAATGAAAACGTATATACATATAAGCGTATATAAAATTTTAAAGGAAAATTTCTGCAGAAATTTCGTCTTACTTAAGTAACAACACATCTTCATTGTACGACGTGTCAAAGGTTAAGGTCTTCACTATTCTCAGAATACAGTTCCGAGGCATTTCCGCTATATTCTCACTTTGCGACGCTTTGCATACGCTCGGTACTTTGACAGCGTATTATACGAACGTAGAAACGCGCTGCTCGTAGAAACGTAAGCGTTTGTGCATTACCGCTTTGCGGTTCTCTGCATTTTCGGTACGAATGTCTAGAAGCGTAAAGGAGCTTAGGGTCAGTTGTAACAAGGGACAGTAGAAATATTTGGGTTGTGATAATTCAGCTTAACGATTGCTGCCCATGACGTAGAGATAGTAAGAGAAAGCTGAATAGTATACTTCAAGTATCAGTACGCTCTAATAATCATATGCTGTGTGCAAAGTAATGTAGCATGATCTATTTCTGTGTTGCCTTACACATCTATTTCAATAGAGATCCTTCCAGATACTTTTACTATCTTACTATACTTTTTATAATATTTTTATGATATAACACGTCTCTTTCTAAAAGATACGCATCAAGCACGTACATTTCTGTTTAATTTATAACTTGTTTCTCACTTTCTTATCACTTGATAAGACTACAGCAATTTTAATTGCTAATTAATCTCGTCCGTGCAATTATACTACTGAATTCCAAAGCGATTGAAGTCTCTCGTCGATCATATAATTATGAGCAACTGCAATTCCGTGATTCCAACGCAATGAACTTTGTATCGTAAAAATCCGTGTCGCGCCAACTCTAAACACCTTCGGGTGCGCCTTAATTAAGTTCTGCCGTAATATTAATTATAAAATGAATTATCGTCCGATTTGCGATGCTCGCGCCATCGTCGCTCGCTTTCCGACCTCGCGGCGTCTTTTCTCAAACGGCGAGAGAGATTTGAGAGAGCCGTGCTGCTGCAGCGATAATATATTCCTCCGCTTTTCATTAGTACAGCCAGTTATCGCGCCTCGCCTCATTCGCCACACTGGGTAATCAAGACCGAAAGGACTTTCGGCCAATACTATCGAAGTTGCGCGAAAGCGTTTCCCATAAATAGGCGCTTAATAGGGCGCACTATAATTTTATCGCGTCGTAGGAAGCGATTTTACGATATCCCGAAAACACACGAGCGGTTTAATCAATTTAATTTTACTCCAACTTGTGGATTATTTGGAGCAGCTTTATGAATGTGTGTTACATATACACACATACGTGCGCATGTAAAACCAAATTCGGGACAAAAGTAAACGAGTGCTAACAAACGCGGTTGAGCGATTTGTTTCAACGAATACGAGCTGGATCTGACTTTACGGGACGAATTAAGCGCGGAATGATGATACATATTCACATTGTACTTAGCACGACGAAATGATGTAGAGTATATAGACAGACTTACGGTGTAACAGCGGTAACGTAACATAAAGGCTTGAAATAATGAGCGCTCCGACCTCGACATATAGGCCAAGCACCGACACGCATATCTGCATCACATGTCTACTGCGTAGACACTAAGCTGGGTGGATTTTCTCATTAAAGTGCGAGCAGCTAGGAAGTAACGCTCGAATGGGCATACATTTCGCGAAACAGCATTAGAATCTCACGGAGAATTCGAGGCTCGAAAATCGTCGCTTTTCTCTCCGTGGATCCGCCATTCTATTGCGTTTCATTATATTATAAACTATCTGTAAGAGTAAATCGATGATCTGAATTTCAATCTTCAGTGTATTATGTAAGTTTATTTTTATCGAATTATTGATTGAAATAATTTTTTTTCGTTATATATTCTTTATTATATCGCGTTTCCTTACTTCGAAAGCGATGCAATTTAAAATAATACAATTTTTGGATTATTATAAATATTATACATATGTTAGATGGCGGTGGTGGTAGCCGCGGCTGCTGGTGCGGAATGCACTTAAACTGATACTGTGCAGTAGGGGGAGGAGAAGGCGGTTTTGAGGATTCCGGGCTGACCAGGAAGTTTGGTGATCTCCTGTTTTTTCTCAATCCAATGTTCGGAGGGGTCAAACTCCCTTCCTTCGTAATAATCTCGCTTGATTCTTTTAATCTGCTCTTTCTACCCTGCTCTTCTATCCCGCGGGCGACGTCCTATCTATCTATGACCATATCAATAATTTATTTAGAGTGGTTAATTTCTTCGCCTTTATGGAGAATTTTCAGTTGAATGTGAGTTGTGGAATCACTTGAGAAGAGTGTCTTCACGGAAAAAACGGAGGGTGATGGCTGCTCTTATTTTAAGCGTCTCTCCGGTGAAGGGAATTCGTACACTCGAGTAAAGGAATAATACATATTTATCAAGAGTGTTTTCTCATTATCGTATAAAAAGTGAACATTTTTTGAGAATGCATTAAGTTAATAAAAATAAATATATATTTATAAAGTCGACGTAGTTATGAGTGCGTAAAAATGTGTTTACAATTACATGTATATACTACTAACTTTTTGATTGATTTCCCTATTTTAACTTTGACAGCATAAACAAGAATGAGATCTTTTGAAGTATGTGTTAAAAATTTGTTATTGCTACTTTCGCTATCTAAAAATTGTATTTTTACATACCATTTATGGAAATTTATGTAATCCAAAAATCGAAATAATTGCGTCAGCAGTAAGTTTAATTGTAATAATATATATATATATTCTTATGCATTAATAATTGCGTTGGCTTTAACAGTATTTTATTTATCCAGCTTAAATCAAATATTTGCCTGTATATATAATACTCTTATGATAATTTTATATTTTACGTGTAATATTTCATTGATGGGTAAATTATTTTAGAGTACATTTTTGCGTAGATGCTGGACGCGACATGCGACATGCAAATTACAAACGGAAGATTATTAGTGCTTACATGGCAAGGCAGGTTTGATTACAAATGCTCTAATTAACGACAAAGCGTATCGTGGCCATTGATTTATTAGGGAGAAGGAACACTGAACAACGTACATGGCAAAGGCAATTCTAGGTCTGTCATTAGTTCATACGGGCAAATGGTCCAAGGATTAATAGGAGGTTGATTATGTTGTACAATTTGTAGCTCTGTATCTAGCGATATATCTGTGTGTACTCAAACGGGACGTCACGCGGATTATCTCCGAAACGATGTCAATTCCTTAGTAAAGCAAACCGAGGGAAAACAGAATGCAACAATATTAATTAATTTAAATGTAATACATCCGTTCTAGAAAGTCAGAAGCTCGATGTTTGTTATTTAATACACTTTCAGTCTCATTTCCGTCATAAATATCCAATTAATAATCTTATATAATATTGTATTATATTTTCTACACGATTAAAAAAAAATATATATATATAAATCTGCTGTTTATGCTAGGAACAAGCACAAGTTTTGAATTCTAGTTAGTGATATTTTTCTTAATAAATTCTCTGCTTTATGTTTTATGATCTTATTCATATCATTATTAAATTAACGATCAATATAATTTATAATGTTCTTCTTATAGCTTTAATTTATGGTTCCATTTCAAGTCGAACCGACACAATAAAGTTGTGCAAAATTTTATCGTTTATCAAATTGAATAATGTATTTAAAAATTTACATATAAGAGTATTATTAAGCACCAAGATTGTCCACATTATGAATATAGATTTCTTCTCTTATATACTGTTATTTATTCAGTCCATTTTCCGTTATTATTGTTAATTTCATGTCTTGTTGAGAATAAAAAGATTTATTTTTCAGACTAAAGAGAATTTTCTACTGCAGCAAATAAAGATAAAATGAATGTAACGAATGGAGATTCCGGTTAAAATAACATTGGAAAAAAGTGTATTTTACAGAAAGGAATAAAAACACCATATGCAAACAATTTTATTTAATTTCAGCGAAACTAAATTATATATATAGATATGTTATATATAAGCTCATCATATATTAGAAATAATATAGAATATGAATAATAATTTTCAAAACTAGCTTTTTTTTTAGAAGAAGAAGCATAAATTTCAGCAAATTCTCTCTCTCTCTCTCTCTCCCTCTTTCTCTCTCTCGTATTAAAAATTAAATAATATTATCTCTAACATATATCGTATTATTATATTTACGATGAAAAAAACTACTGAAAGTTATTAAATAATATATTTGGAACATTATATGCAAAAACATCTGCATTTGTTGATTCATATTAGTCTATATATTCTTCTTTAAATTTATTTAAAAATCTTTATCATTTTTTAATTTAATATTATTTTTGTTAGAAATAGAATTGTAAAAATTATAAATTTTTATTAGTTTTTTAAATACATCATTTATTTTTTATTACTTTACGTGAATAATATTTCAAACATTACCATAAATCACATCGTGTATATCTTTAGCAATTTAATATAAGTTTAATTTAATATAAACTTAAGTAAGATAACATTTAGTATATTCAGCTATTTGCCTAGGATAGCAGTACGCGAATCGTTTCTTAAAGGAAATTTGTAGTCATTTAAACTTGAAATTTTCAAATCGACTATCTTCGTGCGAATTTAGTGGCGATGTAAATTTTGTGTCGGGCATATGGTCGAACGATTCCGATTTCTACTCGTTAAACTACGAGCGCTCACCAGTATCACTTCAAAGGGGATAATCGTCGAGGGAATTATCGGGAACTCGAAATGGAAATGATATCTTTCTCGTTTTGAACAGGAACGTGCGGGATAGGAACATAGTTTCAGATCTGGTTGCATAACCAGGATCCGAATCATTGCGCACTTAAACGTGCCTGTAAGTTGGGGGTGTAGGGGCTGATGATACGAGAGTGAAGCGACCGACCGAACTTCTGGAACTCGCGGAGACGGATTACGGTAGAATGAATGATGCGTATCGGCTCGATTTTGCCAGGATGACAGACCTCATGCTCGTTAAAGTGCGAGCGCTTCAAAGAGCTCTTTGAAAGGAGGCGCAGTCGTGGTGAGTGGCGAAAGCGCGTTATTGAGCTGGGCACTACTAGAAAGCCAGGGAAGTTTAATTTCAGAAGTGGAGGATACGCTGCCGGTCGATTCGAGTCTCTATATTGCGAGCAATAGTTTCAAATTCATATTGATGACTCTGGGTATCGTGGACTTGATCTATCAACCGAAATCTATTTATTTTTTTTTTATTTGGACATTGTCCGAGTTAGTAAATGAATTACGGGAATTGGAAAAGTGCACACATAAATGCTCCTTTCTTAAAATGAATACAACGGATACGTTTTACAATATTGGTTTTACACGAGAAAAACTCTGTATTTGGTTATATAGATACGAGAACTTTTCGGGGGTAGTATATATATCTATTAAATTATAATTGCACAATATTGGCGCTGGTAATAATCAATTGAATATGGTTGAAATGATTTTTGGAACAAAAATTTAAAATTATTAAATTTAAATTAGAAGTCATTTAATTAATGTGACAAAAAATTACATAAAAGGTATAAAAAAGAGAAAAAATATAACTTATATAGATAAATATAATGTGTTGCAATATATAACACTTGATATATTTTGAATAATTATAAAATTTTCAAAATTTTATATAATTTTACATAAAAAAAATAAAACACATGTAAGTATAAACGTTAATATGATTACATAATATACAGAAAGAGAAATAATATAACATTGTGTTACTAATTCACAACAATAAATAAATAATTGTTTAGTAGTGACGAATTACAACTCTACTATCGTCCATTGACAAATACAGCCGTTACGTTTCTTCTTTTTTTTTTACGAAATGAACTATTGGTACATAACTTTAACAAGTACGCTATTTACAGCTGACCAATACTCGAGCCGATAAATCGAAATGTTGGAAACAGTTTATTCGACGTTGGTCAATTTCGTTCTGACTCGCAAGGTTGATATTAATATGCTGTATTGTTTCCACTGTCAATAATGACCAGTTTCATTCATTTTTATAATGTCCCACGTTTATTTCTCAATGTGCGTCAGCTGCGAGTATATATTCGTTACCAGAAAACTATTCTTAGCGTGCTCAAATTATAAATTTAGTTATCAATCTGTACCAAGGAGTCTTATCATGGGACACCACACAGTGGAAAGTTAAAAGCGCGTTCATCCGGCGCACTCGTATAAATATTCTACTATCGCCGTGTAAACTACGAAACTAAATTTCGTTCAGCACTTGCTCGGAGCACAGCATGAATGTCACATATGCCTTGCGGCGAGTTATTATTCTGGTCATTTGCTTAACAGAATTATGCAAAATCGTGGAGGTTCGGAACCCTTATCGTGGAAGCGACACGTGTGACTGTAGCGTTCTGTATCCCGTTGTAATATATATTCATAAACGTTAAAAAAAAGTCCAAATCTCTTTGCAATCCTATTTAAACCTTGAGCGATCACGTTGCTGTGCTCTACGTTGACATTTAATACAAGAGCAATTTTATAGATATGGAAGAGTAATAAAATGGAACGACGTGCCGTGGAAATAGCGCTTATAAAGAAATACGGGACATAAAATTTCAACATTTCAATACTCTTGAATTTACCGATATTATTAACTCTAAATGGAATTAGAACTGATTGCAACGACCATTTTAACTTCTTGTTTAGCATTTAGAACGTTATTGACTTTTCGATGTACGCGCAGTAACGATAATTTAATAAAATGTATATGATACGAAAAATATGAAAACTATAATACATCTGTTATAAACATCATTTCGCATTATTAATTCTTTAAATTCAAAGCTAATTAAATTTTTACATAGATACATTTGTTAATAATTAGAAAGTATAAATCTAATTTTAGAATATGCAAACAAGACAATAAAAATTATTAAACGAGGTCGTTTTTCAAACAATCCTACAACATAAAGCACAGACGATTTATTGCAATTTGAAGTTTATAAATATCGGTGCGATTTTGGAATCTCTGCATAACTGTGATGCCACAATGTGCAACGTGCGTGTTGCGGTGCCATTTTTCACCGGGAGTATGATAGACGAAGCGATGTTATTTTAGCTTGAAGATAATTACTCCAGTTATTTTGGTATATGTATATATATATTTTTTATATACATATGTATTTATATAATTTATTACTATTGATATATATTATATCTAAATGTATAAATCGATTCATACGAAAATATAGATGGTAATTATATACACGTTTCTCATAGAATTGGTACAGTGACATTGATTCAATCAAAAACTGTTGTTATGTTAGAATTTCGCAAAAGCATTGCTCTAATTATAACATATAATCATGAAACTTGACATGTACCAAAAATTGTCCTTCTCTCCATTGAACGTTCTATTTTATCAAGATTTTGAAACATATATTAATTTGATAAGAATCCAAGACATGTTGAGACTTAAATAGCTATGATCCTATTTTATCACAACTGTTTTCGAGTTCTTGAAGATATAATATTCCTTTACTTCAGAATATAACTAAAAAAAACATGATTTTTGGGTTTTCATGAATGAGTTATATAAGCATTATCATCATAACTCAAAAAGAATGATTTTTTTAATGGTTATGAAATGAAAATAACAAAAATGACATTTAATCGTGTTAAAAATACATAGTTTTTTTATCACAATATTATTAGTTTAATCAATAACTTTCTGTCGAGTTTGAAAAATAGTCTTCTATTTTCTGGCAAATTAGTATTTTTATTTGTGTCACTTTTAAAGTAAGGGAACAATATAATAATCTAGTAATGTATTATACATGGTAGTAACTACCACGGGTTATAGAATAAAACGAAACACGATTAAATAATTAATACTAGAATTTACATTTGAAAGGTAGAGTACGTTTTATACGAAAGTTAATATAAAAAGAAGAAATTCTCTTTCAATGTTAGTTATTTGAATGGAAAAGGAACATTTATGAAACAATGTCGAGTTTTCTCTCATTGTAATATTGCAAAGTATCTATATTTTTCCGAAGGACTTTCAAAAAATGAAAATTTATGTGTTAACAGACATGTTTTGCTGCGCTTTTTATCTGAATTTTCCGTAAGCTTATTATATCTCCATGATGGAAGAGATTTTAAATTGCTATGGAGTTCAGATTTGATCTGTGTCGGGAACTTGTTCGAGTTGGATTGAACGGATTTATAATCTGCGAAGAAGATCTGCGTAAGCGAGATTGCTTTCGCGTATTTTCTTGACAGTGATGATCCCGGAAGAAGACTCGCAGAATCTTCCGGCGCTGATGATTGAATTTTGTTGCGAACTTTTAGTGTAGAAGTTAGATGCTCTCATTACGGTTCTTAACCGATTTATAGGCATCTCAGCTGATAGTACATCACTTCATTCATTTATAACGCTTTTTATAATCTCAACTCAATTTTGCTTTCGTTCTAAAAATTTTCGTATGTATTGTACATACATCTGTGGTCTTCTATCCGTCTTGACCAAATATTTTTCTATTCCGTTATCCCGCATACGCCCTTCGATTGTTTCAGCTTGAATCTTTGAAGTTCGAGCAGCGAGGTTCGCACGCAACCACGCAATTATCATAAGGGTATTTTCGCACTTTCTAGAAAAAAGAAGAGCTATATTTTCTGGCGAGCAATTTGTTCAATGTTTTTTATCGCGCATTAACTGTGAATTCCGAAGGGAGAGATAAAGAAAACGAGAGCAGGAAATTTTTCAAGTATAACTGCCAATAACATGTCACAAAGTGTTATTATTTCGAAATAAACGTAAATTATCGTAAATATAAGGATTGCAAAAATAGTCGTATTTTTTAAATTATTTTAGTAAAAATAACGTATGTAATCGCACTGAATCCTCCCCAAATTAACGATAATCTGATTTCATCGATGCATATCTAGATACAATTACTGTGCGTGTAACGGTTAAATTTAATTTTGATGATTACGCACATTCAGAGAATTAAATAATTTAATAATGGCAAGAATCGGTTCTATGATTAATGCGTGAGTACGTGCCATTGGATATAATATTACATCAATGATTATGGTATCAAGTTATTTAATGTGATACGTGTGGAATGCATACTGTAAACGACAGTTCTGTCAATATAACGTTGTGTTTGAACATGAAAGGAATTGTATAATGTGGTGCAATGCGTATGTTAAATTCCAAACGCGTAAAATGGTTATTAATTATTATTACTTTCTATAAGTTCGAATTATAATTGTTTAATTTTAAATATGCTCTTTATTATATCGTGTACGTTAATATATTTTTATAACAGACGAAAATGCGGTTGTACAATATATTTACAGAAAAGCCATATATTTGCAATAATCAATATACTTTTTTGACGAAACAACTCTTCTCATTAAAAATATTGCGCCTGCCGTGATATTTTAATATTTAAAAGATATAATATTCCCTTAATATTCATATTTTTGTGAATTTCTACCTTTTTTCTCATTTTTTCTCCGCATTTAAAAATAATAAATATTAGGTTCCTTTTACAAACTAAATTCATCCCTTGCTTCACTTTTAAACGCCTTTTATAATTATACGAGATAATACGAAATTAATAGAATAATTTGAAAAGCGCTTGTAAATGCTAACACGAGTTTGAACTGCATACGTCATATTGTTTAAAGTACGTACATGTTGCACGAACATATCATATAGTAAATAATAGGGACATTTGACCCGCAATGAAATTGGACCGTAACTCCAACATAGCTATGCGGTTGCCTCATCACTATAGCATCGTGCTATCGTGTTATACGATATGGAAACAGCTTAATGACGCACAAACAGACATTTGAATATACGGAAATCATTTCTTTCTTGTCAGAGCAAGATTATACCCATGTATTGATTATATCCATATAACATGCGAAATTGAAATTTTCGTGTATGTACAATATAATATTCGTGACTTAACTAATTAAAAGAAAATTAAAATCTTCTTTTCAATATAATGCAAATATAAAAATATAAGAATATTTAATAAATAATTCAGATGATTATTTTTTTATAATATATGTATGTATATTGTTATTTTTGAATAATTTTCTAAGAAAAAAAAGCTAATAATTTCGTATTTGTTACCTATTTGGTATTCGTGAACTGTTTCTGTTTCAAACACTGAAATATGGTCTTGAGAGAGAGAGAGAGAGAGAGAGAGAGAGAGAGAGAGAGAGAGAGAGAGTGAGAGAGAGAGAGAGAGAGAGAGAGAGAGAGAGAGAGAGAGAGAGAGAGAGTTTGTGGCATATTATAGATCCTATTATTAAAGGTTTAATGAAATTGTTCAAGCATGTCATATCTTATTAAAATACTACTGTCTAACTCTATAAATAACGATATTAATACGAAATTGTTTTGTAAAAGGATATCTATAAAATATTTCATATATTTATATAAACAAATATTTAAATTATAAATATTTATTTAAACAGAAATTTACTGTATGTGTGTATATTTCTACGCATTAAGAGCCAAAATGAGAACTTCAGAGCCAAAACGAAAAAATTCAATGTGAGTAAATTTTTTTTGTTTCGATAATTTTGCGTTTTGATTCCAAGGCTCAAATTGGATAAGCTTGATTTACACTTATATAAAACTATCAAATTATTGAAAAAAATCTAAATTTTAAAATAATAAATCGTATACAAAATTTAAACCACTTTTGCAACAGACAGAGTCTAAAAGAAATCGACACATTATCATATTGAATATTTGAAACAACAAAGTTAATAAGGCCTTTTAAAATGTCATTCCTGTCCTTACTACTCAAGGCCGAACTGAGATTCGAATACAGAATAAACTACATTTTGTCCGGCAATTTATCACCGTTTGTTTCACTTGTAGTGAAAGTAATTCGTTCGCGAAAGATTTGCATGCCGATAGACCGCCTCTACGAGCGTATGTCGCGCTTGTCGACAAAATAAATCAAACGCGGCCGTACGATGGTACAACGAACAATTAACGTGTCAGGGTTGCGCGCGTGGCTTTGTTACGGCAAACAAATCCCGCAAAGCTGTACAGAATTCGCCGACAGTTTTCTCCTATTCGATACTTGATCGACTTGACGTAACTTGCTGCGCTTGGCGAACGAGAAGGAAGTGCCGCGGAGTTTCTGACGCTTGAAAATTAGGATATTCCATTTATAGAGGGATGAAGAAGGGCAAGGAATGATGCGACAGCACATCATGAAACACAAAGTGTGCGCGGTGGAGTATGTCGATCGATCGCAATACGAAGCATGCGGAGGTAAAGAAAGCGAGATGTATACCAGGCATATAAAGCGTCTTGTTTCTGTGAGCCTTTCCTTGAAATAGTTCCTTGAAACTATTATGCGCGTAAAATTGGATCTTTTATGCGTTTTTATGAACATTCCCCAAGTCAGGAATGCCCTGTATTTTCAGAGAATTGGAGTTGCAGATTCTTTCTTGAAGGATAGAAAAGGGGCGTTTCTCCTCATCGAAAATGCCTGAAAATTCTTTAATATTCGCACAGTACAGCTCGTACGACCTACTATGTCTGCATTATTTATGACATACGCGTGAGGGGCGTTTAAAGGAACCACATTTATTTCCCTTTTTTTACGCTGAAGGAAATGATTTACTTTTTGTTTAAAGATATTGCGGCTCATATCTGTCCTTGTAGCATGCAATAATCGTTAATAAAAGAAGAGAATAAATTACAATCTTTTCTTTAAAACGAGAAAGTAACAAACGTACCAGACTTGTAATAAGCTTATCAGCAGAATTACACTTCAGATATCGCGTAAGCGTGTTGAAACGACGGCCATTTTCGAAATTGCATTTGAAAAATACAGAGAGTGCGTTTACACAATTGTCTCTTTTTTTAATTTGACCAGAAAATAAATTATAAATTTTTTTACGAGCACGTTACAGTTCAGGATGGATATGTTGTTTTATAAGGGTCTATTGTCTACCGCTTCCAGGGTGTAACAATGAGAAGTTGTTTTCTATTATGCGGAAGAAATGGAAATTGAAGTCGCGGGATATACAATGGCCGGGAAAATCGCCGAGAGATAACGTTTCTACAGTGGCGACATATTAATTTACAGCTCCGGTTTTTTATCGTATACTCGCGGCTAACACACGATGGAAATAAAGTTTGCGGTGCTGTCATCAAATTAGCGCTCCCGCTAGCCGTTTTCATTCAAATGGACACAACAATAAGAGCGGAAATGGATATTCGATGTAAATGTCAACGTAGCGTAATTCCGTGATAGCTTTATTGGCGTGCGTACGTATCTCATATCTCGCGATGATCGGAAACTTATATTAATAATTTATGAGATACTTTATATCTCTCGCTTCTCTCTCTCTCTCTTTCTCGGTACACTCGTACATATATATATATATATATATATACACATACACACACACACACATATATACATTCTATACACTCTTTTCATGGCGTTCATCTAAATTTTTTCTTTTGTATATAATTAATTATTATAATATTTTCATGAAAAATTAAAAATTTGAAAGGATTTTATCCCAGAACGTTAAATATCTCTCTCTCCTTCTTCTTTCAATGCATAATTGGCGTCGATGGTATCATATTACATGAATTCCGAGGACAGTCATTGAACATAATTTAATGACCTGAGTAAAGCAAAGCCAGCTAGTCAAAATTAAATTTTGGAATTATATTTTAATATGTTTTTTAAATACATTTATTTCTCAACTATATGACTACACACCGATTGCTTTCGAAATTTACAATGAACTGAAATAATAATCTCACAAAGTTTAAACTAATGTTCGATTTTTGAGTAAATTCTGTATATAGATTTCCAGATTCTTAGCGTCAAATTTTGTGTTAGAATGATCAAAATATTTGGGTGGACCGTATTAATGGGCCACGTAAAACGTATTTTTAACATAAATTTTTCAAATGTGTAATGAGATGCTCTCAAGCTCGTGATACCGTTTATGAAAATTTTTCTACTCTGACATCGTACATTAACAAACAGATTTAATGGATAAAAGCTTATGTAGGCATTATATATGGTATTTATGACAAGATTTATACAACACTAGTATAATATAGTATTTTTTGTTGAATTTTAAAACAAATGCTTGGTTAATGAGAACTTATCATTTTATGCGACAATATTGTTAAGTAATTCCATATTTAGAGATTTTGATTTTTTTTCTTTTTCCTTACTTCAGTTTTAATTTATTTCTTAAACGAAGAATTGTCTAGAAATTTACTAAAGAACGTGGTCTTATTGTCATTAGACTTTTTGAGCGCATTGTAGGAAACAAAATTACATTTCTTCATAGGACCGCAAACTTCTGCTGAAGCTTAAAAGAAAGAAAAAGAAAAGGTAGATATTCGGAAAGGCGGAGCAAGGAAAATAATTTTCTACTTCTTCCGAATCGTCGTGTTTTTTTTACGAAATAGTGCGTGCGGCGCGTTGGTTAAAGACAAGTACGTGAGTGTCGCATTGCAGTGCTTTCACCTCTGAAATTGGAACTTGTACGTAGTTAAACCGTTATGCCTGGCAGTGTCGCGATATTGTTAGACCACGGTGGTAGAAACCAATAGTGATATAGCCGGCGGTCTCGTTGAATTTATTCACAGCACCGTGGAATATTTATATGTGCTCTGTATCATGCATAGAATTACCGGCAACGTCACTCGATGCATTACCGCGACGGGGTTAAAGTTAATTCTCATTGAGATCGATGCGAACGTGTGCGCTGGTGAAACATTTTTGGTACATCGCATCGTAATGAGTGATGTACTCATATATAGATTTTTTCCAATGATCTTATTAAGAAGCGATCGGTATCATTGCAATTTTACCGATATTTTTTTTTTTCGCGTTTATTTTGGCGATATTTTGTGAATAAATAATGAAGACTCTCTCAGGATTTAAATTCATGTCCATGTTTCAATACAGTTGAGATAGTTAATTGCTAAAATTGATAAAAGTAATGAGCTCTTTTATATTTTGCTTTTTTTATTATTCTTATACTGTTATATATCTGAACTTTTTTTAAATCAAATATTACTAGCAATAACATCAATTATAATTCCTATAATTAACAAATGTCATAATTATTAAAAAAATAACCAATATTGTTACTAATTTAAAAAAAGATCAAAATATGTGATGGTATAAAAATAGCAACATGTGTGTGTGTGTGTGTGTGTGTGTGTGTGTGTGTTGTGTGTGTGTGTGTACATGATATTTTAAATAATGCTCACTAATCATATATTGCTATTCTTGATAAAAACCTGAGTCAAAAAGTTTTCTACTACTTTGCAATTTTCGCAATATTCTTTTTAGTTACCTAATGAGCAAAATGTCTAATAATAAGATATCTCTTTAAGATATCTTTGAAAGTTTTTAAGAAATATTTTCAAAATATTTTTTACAAAGAACACTGAAACATACCTCAAATTAACTTTATCTTTAAATTATCTTATGTATTGATTTTATCCCTTTATTCGGCAATCTTTAGAAATTAATATCTTGTTAACTATTACAAAAAATTGTAAAATGGTAGAGAACTTTATTTGAATCAATTTTATATCAGGAATAGCACTATATGATTAGGAAGCGTTATTTAAGATAACCTGTATAGTTAATTCATTGTAACGTGATTAAGCTCTTGATGATGCGTCAAACGCATTTCATTCGTGGCCTGTTGATTTATTTTGTACTTTGTTCATATACCATGTACGTAATTATAGACGAGGGAACAAAGAGACTCATTTGCTCATTAAAAGTAACGTGCCAGTCTTTCGGTCGCGTGTCCGTTGTACGGCACAAAGAAATGTAATTAATTAATTAATTAATTCTACTTTTTTTTGGCTGTATCAGAAGATCTTTATTCACTTTGTATTTGACAGAAAATATGTTTGTAGCAATGTCATTATTAACATTAGTTTGAACTAAAAATTATAATAGTCCAAAAACTAATTTCGCCTACACTTCAAAATCTTTCTATAATTCCAGGATTTGTTTAAAAGGATATCATATAGAGTAAGTCAATAAGACCTATTTAAAATATTATAACTCGTTATTTACTGATTTATCAAAAAAATATAAAATACATTGTATTTAATGAGGCTCGTCAAATGAATACATTTTGAGATTTTTTGTCTTTAATTTTTTAAGATATTAAAATAATCTTTATTTTTTTTTTCAAATAAAACGATATTATCATAGATCAATGAGCTCATGTCAAAGTAGAGACTACATTTAATTTAAAAAAAAATATCTTCTATAAAAAACAGTTTTTTATTTGTTATTTTAAAAATTAAAATACAATCTATTCGATAAGTTCCACGTATTAAGAAATATTTTATATAAAACATTTTCTGATCAAATAACAATTATTTCAAATAGTTATATACATAACAAGATTTCAGTTCTTTTAAACTCACTTTATTAACTTCATTATATCAGAAATACAGAATTTATATTAATTTTACCTTGCGTATCTTAAAACAAAAGAATTTACAAAATTTTAATTTGATAATAACTAATTGCATTAATACAATTATTTATGTTCACATTGCGATTATTTCTGCAGATTACATAAATTTATTTCTGTAAAATCATATTCTGCAGAAAATATATATTCGCCATGAGATAAAATAATGTTATTAATTTTAAATTCTCTCCGCTGCTTACTCTCATGCAAGATTAATTTCCGTAAGTAAGTTTGCCGTTATGTTGTTCCTCGATAATTTTCACAATTTTAAATATCATAAATTTAAGCGTTAAGAACATTCGTGCGAGAAGACAGATATTCGATAAAAAATTTATGTCATTTTAAATATGTATTTTGTGCTGTGAGATAAGATAATAATATTCGAATATCGTGCAGAATCTGCATGTGGCTTATGACATTATTTATCGATTCTATTTCACAAATTGGAAGTGAATGCGAGTCATAGATTGATATCTCCAGACATTACTTTAGATTGACTTGGTGATGTTTATGATGCAATTCGCCGCAAACTAGGAGGATAACTCCTCGACTCCAGACAACGATTCTTAGCGTGACATTGTGAGAGGGGCGATAAGCAGGGGTGTTCTATTGTTGCTCAATATCTTTGACCAGACTGCACATAGGAAAGTACCTTTCCATTGTCGATATGACGACATTGGGTCGACCGAACCCAAACCTTATCTCGACTCTCAAGGGACGTTACCACATTGAAGAACACCGTCAGTACATTTCTCCGCCCTCTCCTGCTCGCGTCTGGAAAGGGCTGTTTTACGTTTACGGCCTGCTTGCGGTATTTAATGGATCCTAAAACGTCCAAGTACTCTTTACCAGCTCGTGCGCGCGTTTACTCGCGGTTTACTCGCGTACCTCTCCTTTTGTACATATCACTTACAAGAAATATCCGTGAGTTCGCTCACCTCTCGTTGCCTCCGCGAAGGTTTATGGGATTGTAGAACGGCCTCAAATAAAGAATGTCCATATTTGAGAAGGCAAACTGCGCAATGTCATTGCAAAAGTTTCTTTCTCTCTGCCACTTTGGCGAATAATATATGTTTTGCCGTAAGAAAGTTGCGATCTTTTAAACGGCAATTCCGAAAGTAGGCGAAAAATATATGTATGATGTCCTTCATTTGTTCATTTATTCATTTTAGATACCGAGATCGTGTAACATTTCCCCTAAAGCGAAAAAACATAAAAAGTGAAAAATTTCTCCATTAATTTCAATAATAAAAATTTTCATTCTTTATATTTTCGATCCAGGAGAAAGTTACATGATCGATACGCATCCGTAATATTATTAAATATTTACACACGAATTATGAGTATTTTACAGTCACCGTATCGTACGTTTAATAATATTTCTGAAGATTAGAATCAAATCTTCAGAATTTTGATAATAAATAAACAAATAGAATTGAATATAAAGTTATTATAGATATCTTTATCGTATATACAATACTGCGTATTACAATGTACGCAATCTGCTGTATCACAAGCAATCGCGTAAGTTATTATAATGTATTCCGAAGAAAAATAATTTTCGTTATTTGCGGAGCTATGTCTAGTGGAAATCTACATAGCGTCATTTCAAACTGAACAACAAAGTTACGGAGTTTCCGTTTTAAAATCTTTGTTTCGCGTGAGATTGCTCGGTGCAAAGACTATTCTGATCGCAATCTATCTTGCAACAGAGGAAGACCTCGTTAACTAAATTTCAATCGATTAATACTTTATATGCGAAAGTAAACGAGGTTTAAACTTAATACAATTTCTTCGACTTTTATAAATTTAGATTTCCAAATTCATCATCACTAAACGTAATAATTCTATATGCTATATTATATCTTACATTTTATTAATACATATATGAATTAATTCAATGAATTTGCAACGTATAATTTAAGAAAACTGCGCAACTCTTATTTAGTATTATATTATTAAAAAGATAATAACTACTCAATTGGAAATTTCTTTGTGCAATCATTTATCATTTTATCAATTTATCATTTTACTATAATTTTAATTTGGAGATCTTCGATAATTTAAATTGCTTTAAATGATAAGATTAGATCAGAATATTCTTCACTGACACCGAGTAAAAAGTATTCTGATCTAATAAATTATAAAGTCAAGCAAATTGCTTGATTAATTATTAACGGTATAATTGATTCGAATTTATCTTTCGCATCTACTTTTATCTCTTCATATTTACAAAAAGTGATTATGTAATAAGATCAGTTTAGAAATTATAAACATATATAATTGTTTGACAAACCGTTTAGCGTTCTACACTCTCGAAATATCCGTTTACCTAAATATCGCTGCTTTGTCACCGACATGTACTGGTGTTGTATATGCAAATTTACGTATTTTTCGCATGACCCTGTAAAGAGAAAAAGAGACTCAACTTCCCCGCGAAGGTGTCAGGGCCTCCGACATATCGATCAGTCTTAGAAGCACAGGTACCGTATGAAAGTAGTACACTCCACAGTGGTGCGCCCTACTTTTATTACCTCACGGCCGCGAATGTAAACATGGATGCATAGAGTAAGAGTGCGTTACACCATGCTGGGAACTTTGACAACAACACGAAAAGTAAAGTGAACACTTTCCGAACAAGTGAATCCGAACTTAATCTCTCTTCCTTCATCTCTCTCTCTCTCTCTCGGGTTGGAGTAAAATTTATTAGCTACCATGTTTGCACCTTATTATTCACTTGCGCTATCTCAATTCTTACTTTGTATACATTTAATATTTTATTTTTTATTTATTTTGCTTATATTACCTTTTTCCTTATTTTACGTTTTGCTTTTCCTTGTTTTCTTTATCATATTTACATGTTTATAGAGCACTTGCCCTAAAATATGTAGTAATAAAAGTTTTTTCTATCTCTCTCTTTCTCTTTCTTTTGAATTCAAACATATTACGTATATTTTTGTTTCTTTCTTCAATAGCTATATCTGCTGCTTTTGCACTTGTATAGACTCGTTCCAGAGCGCTCAATAAACGCTGCTTTTCTTCTCCCTCTCTTTCTCTCTCTCTTCTTACTCCCTTTCCCTTTAAGTAAATCATTATCAATGTCGTGTAAATACTCATTGTTTCCTCGATTACCGTCCTATTAGTATTGGCCGAGGTATTGGATATGCTTTATATATCGTCGTCCGCTCGGAGAACAAACAGCCGTTCCTCCTCCGATGTATTATACATTTCCGCACTGTTGGCAAGCGCGATGTGGCCAATATTTCCCGCGTGATAAATCAATCCTCAGTGGCATGCGTTCTGCGATGCACAGCGTGCAAAAGGAACAGATGCCCGTGATCTACCTATGTATGTATTACAGGTTCGAGGGTATCGTGTATAGATCTGACTGGTGTGGATGGTTGATAGACGCACGAGCTGATACGTGGATTTCAGGACCGTGAGACTAAAGAAAGAACAATGAAAACTGTGCTAAGGCTAAGGTATGACTATAGCAAATCACGTCTAATTGCTTCGTCGCAGCTTGGGACCAGCTTGCGACCAGCTTGCGTGTTACCAGACCGCGTGGCTAGCAAAGTTGAGCATCGGCCTACCGGGTTACCCTCGTTTCTTGCGAATGGGGCCGCTCGATCATGTTCGGTCACACGTGTTTTATGCCTCTTGATTTATTCCCGTGTACCTGATACATACATATATGTATTGAGGATCCTATGTTGTGGAAAGGATACAACTTGATGGACATCGGAGAGAATGAGGGTGACGCAGAACGAGATGAAAGCATAGGAAAACGGATCTCGTGTGAGAGAGAATCGTCTATTTTGTTCAAGATTTGCGAATATATAGAGAGAGCCTCCTGTCCGCGTGGAACAGGCACGTATTTGTGACTAGGTGCTGTGCAATGTACATCTGACAAGTAGATCAAATCGTAATAGAAAAGACTAGGTCTTGTTGTAACAAGAGACAAGTTAGTATTGCGTTCCATTCAAAATATTTCTCTTATGATATGAGTACTTTTCTTTAAATTTTATTTAAATTAAATAAGTACTTTAATGCTTCTCTCCGATTTAATAGATTTCAAATGTATGATAAAATAGTTCCGAATAAAATAATAGAGTTTGAAATAAACGTCCTCTGAATTAAAAAAATCTTCTTTACAAAATATCCTTCAGAGCAATTGCTTGCATCATCCGGGAATAAATGTAACTTTCATTAGTTTTTACAAACGTTAAATGGGATACGAAAGTGAAACGTAGCGCTTTCTACTCGATGATTGCGTTGCTATTATTCGATATATGTGATGTTCACATTCACGCGTCGCTGCATTTGCCACGATGTTTGCTTGGGACTTTTAAGCGGCAATTCCGGCTGTTCGATTGGAATCGTTTATTTAGAAGAGACTCCCGGACCGAGTGTTTGCAAGTGCGACACGTTCTTCGTTGGAAAGCTATATAAAACATGTACACTTTTTTCAATGCTATTTGATTAGTGTTTTAGAATGGTCGGACAAGCGCCGATCGATCTTCGTGAACGCGTGAGGTTTTTGCTTTTTCAGACGTTTTAAGAGTCGTGCGCTCAAATTTTACGATTCGATGCTAGAGAAAAGATACAAAAAACGTGTGTTACATTTACTTTTTATCATTACACGCAATTCGACGAACGCGTTCCATTCCTTTCCACGTGAATTTCCTTCTGTTTCCCATGCAGTACCTCGAACCTCGATACTACCTACATAAATTTACTTACGTTTGCTTTATCGCCCCGTTTTCGCATTATACAATTGCTTTGTGGAACGAGTACAATTTTGGAAGAGCAAGTTGGGAAGCGGGCAAATTTGTTGGTAAAGTGATTAGTCTCCATGAAACTGGCGTCTTCCTCCGCACTCTACTTCATTGTAGACTACATAAAATGGAGTAACAAACGTGCCAGCATTTGCTATCTCGGAGGTTGGGTAGCTACCAACCTCCTTCTAAGTACAATTTAAGCGCACAATTATAACAAATAATGAACCTTTGAAAGAATCAGCATTTAGATGGAGTATTAAACTCCAAAAGTCCGGCTGGCCCCCCTCTCCCCCTTTAAATATCTTCGTGATGTGATTTGACCTGGACTTACAAAAACAACTCCTGTAAAACGGTACGGTTAGTGAATTATTAAGATTTCTTTCGGTTATAAAAGTCTACAAAAAGACAGTGCTTTCGCGAGGTTTCTTACTACTAAGGTAGATAAATCGTCGATAAAAAAAGACGAAACAAGCATACGCTGAGCGGATTGAGCTCTATCTTTCTTGAATGTACTTATCAATATATATAGTAGCATATAGAGAGAAGATAGAAAAGAAGAAGCGGAGGGGCACGCATACCGTATTATCGTGCTTATCCCTCGCGGCTAAAAATCCCACGGATATCAGGTGCGATCGATATTCAAATGGCACGTCACCAGCCGCGAAAATAACCTGTGGCGTTCTACCGAATTACGATGGCGTCGGCCAATTTCCGAAAACACGGCGAAAGGTCGGACTTGTTACGCGCGGGCGCGCGGCTCGTAGAAATCAATCGCGCGCGGTTGTACGCGCCGGACGCCGACGCCGAGAGAGCGGCTGAAATTGAAACACAGAGAAAACCCGGTTACTTTTCGTGCAGGCGGAGTGACGCGCGCGGTCCCCCCAAACGATATACCCACGAACTATTCATTTTAACGTCCTCTTCCGCCACGGTTCGCTATCGTTACCTCCGTCCGGCTGTTACGGATGCAACATGATCGTCCGACGGCCTTCCACCATCCCTAAGCCTCGTGCTCGTATCTCACCGCACTAAAGCACATTTGGTCTGACACTGTGAAATCCCAGGATTTCATAAAGCACATCACGTACAAGTGCGTCGTAAATATGTATTATATTAGAGGGGGCGGAGATGTTATTATATATTAGTGGAGAGAGGCGCACGAGAAGCAGGAGCGCCCTAATGACGTCTACGCGCGCTCCGCGAGCATTAAACTCGTGCGCGTTCGTGCGGATTGCGTTTCTTGCAATTAGGCTGAAAATGGATCGATTCACGAATTAGCGCGATAAGGCGAACATGGTATAGTGCGTGGTCGCCGACCCGTTTTTAATATGTAATAACGGCTTAAGGGACGTCGGAGGATTATACCGGTTCTCGTATCTAATTTGCTACGGAAAATATGATCTATTATTCTGGACCGATAAGAGCCTCGCACCATTCTGAACGCCTGCTTTTACTTTTGATAATGGCGATCGATAAGCAAACGGACCGAGAGCTACGCTCACGAAACAATACCCTTATGACGTGTATATATATATATGTATATATACATAAATGTTATTTAATTATATGGCGATAAATATCGCGACGTGCTTCGGTGCTCGAATTGGTAAGACGCCCTTTCCGCAAAGTCGGGAGGAAAATATGATCTATTATTCTGGACCGATAAGCGCCTTGAACAATGCCTGCTTTTACTTTTGATAATGACGATCGATAAGCAAACAGACCTAGCGGCTTGCTCACGAAACAATAACTATTATTTAATTATTGTACATGGCAATAAATATCACACGCCTCGAATCGATAGATTTTCGGTTTAACGCCCGGAAAGTTGAAAAGTCCAAGTTCGATATTTTTGTAATAAATCCTTGCAATATTTAAGATGCTTATATTAGGCATCATTATTAATTCGTGAGAGAAACGTATATGAATATTTTATTACACTAAAAGGAACACGTAGGTTCTTAAGATCTCCATAAATTTATTGTTATTATTTTCTTTAAGAATTCTTCAAGTTTAATTATATATTACATTCTTAATCTATGGTATGAGATTATTTGAGAAACACACTGAAAAAAAGATTGACTGAATATATGGCATAGCACTTTTAATTGGCTGCAACGGCCAATTATTGGTTGCAGCAGCCAATTTTTAGTTGTAGCAGTTTTTGCGGATGGCTAACGCGACCAAAAAATTGGCCACTGCAATTAAAAATTGGATGCTACAGCTAATTAAAAATGCCATGCCATATTTTACCATCAAAATTACTGCAGCAGTCAATCTTTTTTTTCAGTGCATAAATAAAATATTATTGATAGAATTTATTGCTTACAAATCCTATTGTAATAACATTTAAAAAAATTTCAGAAAACACTTATTTTTCTTACTTTTAGGATTACTAAGACCTACATGATCCAGTCAAAATTGACAATTAATGTTGCGTTTATGTATTTCTATCTTCAGTTTACGAATGCATTTCATTTCAAGTCTGACGAATCGATGCGTAGTTCAGAACTAAAAAGTATACATATTGAAAATTCACATATGTATGAATTAAGCATCAAAATTTGTTTCGTCTGAATACATTCCTCTTATTTACGTTACTTATTTTACGTTTCAAAATTAGTCTGGACTTAAAATAGTATATAAATATTATAAATATTTTTTAGCTTGACCTAAATTTTGTAGTGCGTAAAGTTGCATTATACGATGATCTGTCGCAACGTTCCTCTGTATTGATTTTTATAAATTAGATTAGCAGTAAAGAGGAAAAGTTCTTAATATGAATAAAGTTCTTGATTATTCAATATGTACCGTGCAATATTCGCGATATCGATTTCCAACACAACTCTATCTATTTCCCGAGGTACTAACGAATGACACAGTTGTAAATTACATGCCATATTTTGCCAGCACGGCGCAGCGTCGCACGGCAATCGTTACCTATATTTTGTGAAAACGATCACACGTTTCGCATTGCCAATTACGCGACAATCTGCATAAGCGCGTTTACCTGCCGCGAGGGGCGTGAGTTTCATTTTGGCCGTTGGATTTTCAGTGATTATCGCGAAATTCAGGCATGCACCTACTTACTCGTTAGAGAATCTAACAGATTTGTGCCGCTTGTTCGTAGAAGCGTGCTGCTTTTCACGATTACGACAGAGGTTGTTATCGTTGACTGCGTGGATACGTCGACTCCAGTAAAATTGAAAGCGTAAATGCGAACCGCAGAAAGCTATTCAGACAGCGTCAGTGACAGATGAATTCCGCGCAAGTAAAATTAAATATATAGAGCTCGGAACGGTGAGTCACGAGATCTCGTACACCCACCGCGAAATTGATCCTCGCACATGTTCTACAAAAATCTACAAAAAAGCTTTCGTGTTTATTTACAGTCGAAATGGATGCAAAAATAAGAAAAAAAAACAAACTATCAGTTGTTAGACGATTTAAATTTTGTATTGTATTTTTCTTTAGTGAGATTTTTTTCGTTGTCAGAGATATTTTTTTCTCGCGACAGCAACGCAATTCTGACAGTAAATGCAGAACATTTGTGGGAAGAAATTCAAAAATTTTGTACAAGACCGAACATTATTGTCGAATAAACAAAATAAAATAAAATAAAATAAACTTTGCAATAAATATAACTAAGTAGTTCAACAAAAATTTTATAACTAATAAAGAATTAGAAGAACTTCATTAAAATTGACTTTTACCTTTAACTCCTTTACAATCAACTGATTTGATTTCAGCTATTTTGCCTCGAGAAATTAAGATTCTTGGATATCTATTGCCGAAAATAAAATTTGAAAAAGTTAAATAAATAACGGAAAAGTTAAGTAAGTTACTTTGAATTTTTTAAATGAAACTTCTTATTCTTTATCGCATATTCTGGTAGTCTTGACTGGGTCAGCCACCAATCTTGCCTAAAGCAATCTCGACTTGATCTTGGCGACATCACTCAAGATCAAACTCATAAGATGAGTAAATAGATCTTTTTATACTCTACAAATTTTGTTTAAAATTTTTTTTAAAAAACTTATATTTTTCGAGATATTTCGACATTCGATCTTTACTCTGTCTGCCGTATAGCAATAAAACGATGTTTTTTTTTTAAATATTGACTAACTTTACAATGATCCGTACTTAATCGCATATTTTCATATGTATGAAATATACGAATATTTAGTTTTATGTCTTTCGTCCGACTTTTTTATCTGCGCTCTCAGTGGTTCGTAATGGATAGCAGCAGCGAAAATGATGCAACTATAACGATAATACTCGGTGATGGTAATGTATGGCAAGAGTGGTTTGACACGTCGATGATAATACATGAAGAGCGTTGCGTCCTTCGTCAATGAAAAATTAACTGGATATTCGGTTATTAAATTTTTACACAATTCTCGCGAGAGCACCTCGTCTAATTAACTGCTGCTTGCAAATCTATATACCTTTATCGATTAGTGTAGAGGATATAAAAAATAAATAAATAACCCGCGCATGTTTTTTTGTTTATTAATTAGAATATATTTCTTTATATAATTGTCGAAAATTCTACGATATAAATTATATACCTATACTCTATGTGATTATAATTATTATTTTGTCTACACGTAGTATAAAAATATGTATCTTTCTCTTCGATGTGCCGAAAAAAGGAAGGTTCATTAATTAAAAAGAAGTTCTGCAACCAAAAAGAACGGACCTAACTATTTAACAGTAATTTTCTAGTAAATTATCGGTAAACAGCAACTACTGTTAAAAAATTATACAAATTTTCATTGTTTGTGGACAAACAGAATTTCGTTGTATTTATTGTGTGCATTGGTAAAACTAGATCAACCATTAATTTATAATTACGTCTACAAACTTTGCTGTTGCTTGTTGTTTCGCTGTGAGGTTTATTTTAAATGAGAAATTGAGAAAATCTTGAGTCTTCGAGATGTATTTTATATCTCATTATTGACTTAAATGGAACTTGAAAATATTTGCGCTTTATACGAATCGCTTTGAATGTATACGGGCTTGTTAAAAACGGATCGATGATATAACGATAACGTGATGCACTCTCGCGTTATTAATCTCTCGGGTTGCTAACGGAAACGTTTAGGCGTGCCTTATCGCATCTCATTGCACTTCGCCAAGTGGATTTCATTTTGCCTAGCTCCTGCACGATTAGTATAACTATGAAAATACACAAAAAAATAGATAGAAGCAGACACCGCCGTGTTGGCTCTGCTTCATGGGTGAAGTTTGAATGACGAAAATCCTCCCTCATTCAAAAAAAAAAAAAAATCGAGGAATATGCGGTTACACGCACAGAAAGCGACACGGCAATACGGCAGCAATAATTTATCGACCAATTTGTTGGCATTGATATCTCACGATTAAACGCTCCACGTCCGGCGATTGCTGAACTTCGTCTGCTGCCGCCCGGTTGAAATTGCAACGCGACGAATTTCGCACAATATCGATGTGTTTGTACGCGGCTGTCGGCCGTCGTGTCGTCCACGGTCCGGCGAAATATCGATTTAAAAATTCATAGCGTTATAGGCACGTGAAATATCTGCAGCATCGAAAAAGGCAGTTCCCGGCTGATGGCCCGGGTGTTGAGTTTAAACTTTATGTGAAAACACGCGCGCGGCAGCTAAGAGGATTACAAATACTAATCTTTATCGTTCGACATGTTTAGCTTCGTGATCCATTTGCGTACGGGGCCAGAGAGACGCTATCGGCGCGATATTTCTGTCGGAATTAAATTTTGACATTGCATAATTGTCCTTAATTGAATCCAATTATATTTGCGGTGCGTCTCGGTTAAATGTATAACATACCGATATAACAAGTGAAAAATAATTTTAGATGTTACGTAAAACGGCATCGTGTCGAATATAGCACTGCATGATAATTCTATCGTGAGTAAAAATTAAAAAAAGATTGGATACATCGATACCCTTTTCAATTTTCGTACTAATAAATACGGCGTAAACGTAAATAAATTTTGCCGATCATATAATGGATGGTTTTTATCGAGTGTGCATAATGGAAGGTTCGTACGAAGTTATTTTCATATAACAATAATGCATGATAAAGTGATAATTATATCGCGGCTAATATTGTTAAAATTATCCGTGTGCAAAACGCTGCAGTACAAATGCATCATTTTATTAATGCGCGATTTATTATCATGGTAGAATTCATTAATTAATTCCAGCGTGCGGCTCCAAGATGCGGTGATTATTACGCCAGATTTATGCATATGCAGCGAAATTTTGTAATGCGGGTTTATATATTTGTGACACTCCCTCTCGATACGCGACCGTGCGTATTCAATAATTCGTTAAAATCGCGTGTGACATATAAAATCACACTCGTGCAATTTTCCATTTCTTTCTTCAGTTATTACAAACAAAATTGATTTTGCGATTGTCTCTATATACGCTTGAAATATCGCCGGCGCGTAAATTACAAACGTAATGATAATACATCAATGTACGTCCGACTTTGCAGTAGGGGCATGCATAAAATGCGATACAAGGTGTACAAATGCGCGCGATTCTATGCCCAACTGCGAATAGCTTTACGAGAGAAGATGTATATTCCGCGCGAACTTGTGTGCTTACGATCCGTGTCTCAACATAAAGAAAGCGGCGCCGTGTTATATGATGAGACAGGTTGCCGTTGAGACAGGAAAATTCGATATAAGCTGCCGCAGAGTTTACAGTATCGCGCACTCTTCGGACGCACTTTATGAAATTTACACTAACTGCATTACCGTGTCTTCTACGCCCAGCTGAATACAATTTCGTGAGAAATATAACCTTAGATGACGTTACACCGTCTATCATTTTCGAACTGAAAAATCTTTATTGCTAATTTATTTCCCGTATACAGCAGAACTACAATTAAATTTTCTTTTCTAATTTTTTTTATATTTTTATCCCAGATGCATATTTCCATAAACATTGCTGCGACTGCCTTGCACAACTTTTTCATTTGTTATTTTTTGTTGGAAAAAATCGTTTTATATTAATAGTCTCCATAACAGCTATATTTGTTTTTATACGTAGAATCTAATACAAAAAAATTATTTTCTAAATTTTTTAATGTATGTTACATAAAATTTTCTTTACATTATCAAATTCTACAAAAAAATAAAGAAGGTATATTTACGCTTTTTTGTATCGTTTAAAAGTCATTGCAAACAGCACTTATTTACAAACCCTGTATTTACTGGGATTTAAAGAGTGCGGGTATCGATCGAATCCGCTGGATGAGTTTGGGATGCTTTTATATATCGTGTCACCCTGAATTCTTTCAAAATAAGTTAATTGAAAAACTTTCTACAGTTTTTCGGCGTTCCGTTCTTTGTATTTTCTCAAGCTACACGGTTAGCTTGCTACAAAGATTTTCGTAAATTTTCTGAGTCAGCATCTTTGTACTATAAGTGTAAGTTAAATGGCTTCTTGTAGAGCCGATTCTGTAATGTCATTTTAAGAGTAGCGCCTGCTGGAGCTCGATATTACAGATTAAAACTATACTCTATAACAATAATTTAGGAAATAAGGCTCTAAACGGTCAAGCTGGATCTTAAGTACTGAAAGAATTCTGTGTGAATTTATATACTACATGTATGTAGTCTTTTTAAACCGCGCGTCGAAATTATTTTCGATCTTGAAACGCAATCCGATTAAACTACTGTAGTAATATCACAAATTAAATTGACAAGCAATTTAATATAATTTGCTCAATCAGGCATCTTACTATTTAGAAGGAAGTTAATGTACTAAAAAACTGTAAATAAATTTATTACGAAAAATATAGCAAAAATTAAGAGAGATTATTAGACTTATGAGGGCCACAATATCACTTTATCCTCTGTATTTCAAATAATCTGATTATGTGTAGCCGCATAATTGTTTCGATATACCATATTGCCACCACAACCGTATTAAAATAGGATCTATAAAATATAAGAATTATAATTTTTTGAGATAAAACATTAAAAAATTTTATTTAAAGAAGATGTGATGAGTATAGATATGTAATTTATTTTCTGCTATCACTGATAAAAACACCAATAATTTTAATTATGTTATTTATAATTTGTAGGTTTAGAAGAAGTTGAGCGACTAATTTGGTATCGACGTATTTACCGAATATTGTAGAAGATATCTCAAATGTTGTTGTGAATTCCCAATACTGACAAATGTAATTAGCCTCCTAATTCGATAGAAAATTTTGTACCTTTATTCCAAAATATTGGAGATCCATTAATTCTCATGAATAATTCCCGCGTGCTACCGTAATACTTTCAAATAAGTAACCGATTATTCTGCCTTTTCTGATGGTCTCAATAAGAGTCGACAGTATCGAAGCCAGCACATACCGCAGAATTGCTCTTCTTCGTAGCCACGAATTACTTCGCGGGTGTCATTGGTATTTCTATTGGAATTTCCACGACGTTGGAATTTCGTATGACCTTGGTGCGAAGAATGTCCTAGGAGAAGTTTGATATTCAAAGCACGTAATCATCCGAACATTCTTCTTTTTGCACCTGAATAATATGTTATTACAGCAGCGCAAGCATATTAAAAATCTATAGCGTATGCAAGATATTGAACGGATTATATTTAAAGTATTCTTGAAATTTTAATGTTCTTTTAATATTTTTTTAGTTTCTCATCAAAAAGACATTATATACGGTATGATTTATAGATATTACATACAATGAACTCCTAGGGATTTAATGTTATCTTAGAAATCAGATAATACAATATGTTTGTTCGCGTTGGTTGAAATCTCGAAAAATTTTTGTATTTAAAATAAGATAAAATAAAATCGAAAGCGAAGATGCTGAATGCAAAAAGTATAAGAAACGCGAACAGACCTCTTACTTAATGTAGACACGAAAATCCGCTTTTCCGGTTTATATTATGTACGCTAAAGTTTTAAATCAGGGCTCGAGAGAGTCCCATCTCCTTGGCTATTTCATTTCCATAACATAATTTATTTTGGATGTTTCGTTTGGAGGTATTTCAAGGACATAATTTTCTCTACTATGCTACCAAACGTAAATGTCTTGCACAACTAAATTGTGGCTACCACTGGCATCATAAATAAACGACATGCTGTAGCGTACTTGACATAAAGCGAATGGAATACCATCAGCTCAATATCATTCGTGTCACTGAAAGTATTCATGTAGAAGTTCAATTACTTTGATAATATATGGTAATATATCGAAGTTTAATAATTCTTTGTAAGAAATTTGTGTGTGGGGAGAGGGACGGGAAGTTGGAGTACTATTTCGTGAAAACTCATTAATTATTGAAAGTTCTGGTTTTATTTTCAATAGTTCTACAGTTCTAGATCGATTAAACTAATAGTTCTGCCCTTTAAAGCAAAATAAAGCGGAACAACGAACTGAGACGCCAAGTTCATGCAGCGTCTCACTTTGTTCTACTCAAGTTTTGATCACAGATTCTTGTAGGGGATTTTAAAAGAAACATAGTTCTAGATGAGTTCTTAAAAGAGTTCTGATAGGTACTATAAACCTCACAGAACTGTTGGAAATTGGCCAGCATTTCATCTTCGTTCCTATAAAAGCAATTTTTTGGAGAAGAAAATCATTAAAAATGAAAATAATATTGAAAAAAATGATTTGATTGTATTAGCAAGACAGGTATATGGTTAAATCTAACAATTTCTACTTATTGTAATAGGACTCGAGATTTTATAATTAGACCATTTAATAGATTATACTATAAGAGGATTTGTTTATTTTCCAGTTGAATTTATAAAACTTCTAGTTATAGTCATTAAATATACGTAACATTACCAGAATTCTAGTTAGCGTTAGCGACGTGGCAGTTTTATTATTGTACAAGTTGGCGCAAACTGGCGCGAGCCCGAGCGAATACGTATTGCTTTGTATTGTACATCGCGTAATCACGCATCGTGGTCGAGCGTGTATCGTGCACTGAAGTGAATTCCAATAATGAAACAATTATTAGTTGTAAGTCCAACTGCATTATTATTGTGACTTGGTCATACTGTGAACAGGTCAGAAATTTGAAAGAGATTACGGGAAAGGAAGATTAAGCCTTAAGAGAGAAAGAGCGTTAACCAGGACCGGAAAAATCGCAGTCAGTCCTTGTTGAATTCGGGAAGACCTCGTGTCTCCTGATACCTTCTCGAAAATAAAGAACTTTTTGTATTTCGCGTCTTACGATTTGTGTTGTCTCTCCCACCTTCCTTAGACCTTTTTGTGTGTGACTACAGAACATACATACTGGTTGAATCTACCAGGTTTCTAAATAATTCAACCAAACTCTTTTTTCAGTGTGCGCTGTTTATCACCAGTACTCTTTCTAGAACTCCTCTAGAACTATGTATCTTTTAAAATAATACAAGAATTCGTGGTCAAAACTTACGTAGGACAAAGTGAGACCTGGCGTTTCAATTTCTCATTTCGTTTCTTTTCGTTTTAAAGCCAGAGCTCTCAATAATTAATGAGTTTCCACGAAATTATACGCCAGCTTCACACACTCTATTGTTCAGTTTCATTTCTCACTAATTTAAAACACCGGAGGTTCGTCGTGTACACTCTGTATATAAAGTTTTAATATAAAGTTCTAAGATATCGACTTTATCATGTATTATTAAATCTACCGATAATTAATGTATAATATCATTAAGTATTCTTAATGTTTCGTATAACGTGAGTCGAAATAGCCGGTGCGATTGGGGATATCTATTTTGGCGGTGTGTGGAACGCAAAATACTATAAATCTCGAAATTAGTAGAACGATTTCCGACATGTGGCACAGCTGCTTCGGAAAGCACGATCGGTACAAAGACGGTTTTACGAGGCGCCGCGAAGTTTTACGCCTCCGAAGTGGTAATGGTGAGCCCCGTGTAGACGTAATCTCGGATATTGTCCCGTGCCAGATTGGATTCGGCCAGTCGGAATTGTGTGGCGTTACCACGGCGGCCGCTGGCTAAGAAGAAAAGACGGAGCTCTAAAATTATGAAGCGAGATCCCCGCGATTCCTTTGCGGAATGAACGGCGAACAGCGATGCCGACGACGTCGGGCATAATACGTGCTCTGAGAAAGTTGGAGGGTTTGGCTTATCGTCATCGTCGTCGAAAGTTACTTATGTCGACGCTCGCTTTCAGACCAATAGAGTGCATACTCTACAGACTTGTTGATGCGTATCCTCTCGCGGAAGCATTTTCGCGTACGACATTATGCAACTTTTGAGAGGTCGCACATATAGTATACATATTGCGTGCGCGGAATACGTCCCAACATTGCATTTTTATGCTTTCATGCGTAAATCATCATTTCTACACCTTCAATCTCTCGCCTCCCAAAGATACGGTCGATAATAGTATATAATAAAGTAAATTATAACAAATCAAAGTATACCAAAATATATCAATCGGAGATTGAATGTATTTTGTTTGTTTTCGTACTTGGTGTTACTTTACTTTTGCTTTTTGATTGACTATCAAATAGAACTCCCGAGAAAGTTATCTGATAATCAATCAATATAATCAAAATCTTTGTCATTTGACAAAAACGTAAAAATCAAATATCAAGCCAATGCTTTTAGCATAAAAACGTGCAAAATATTCAGAGAATACAAGTGTAAAAAAAAAACAGATCTCATTGTCAGTAGAATACTAATGCTATTTTATTGTATCATTTTTTATTTTCAAATTATTTTTTGACAGCGCGTGTTTGTTTAGATATGTCACTGAGAACCTTTGCGTGCCACTAATAAGTTAGCTCTTATATCCTCTCTCCCCCTGATATACGTAAAATATATCTAAATAACAAGAGAAGGAGAATTATTTGAAGAGAATATTTCCTTTTTAAACACAGGCGAACATCTTGACGAGCAAAAATACATAAAAGCCAACGGTAATATTTAGAAGAACATTTTTGTATTGTATTGCGTGCCTCAGGAGAATTCTATTGTTTTAAAGTATGAGTTAGACCTGCAAAAGAAATGGCACGAAAAAGAAGACGCAAGATAGACGCGCGATATGCAGGATAGATTTACCGTAAGTATATCTCGCACTCAATGGTTATCGATAGATAGTGACTTGAGTGGCTGCAAAACTTCGTGGCTTCACGTAAACTTTGCAATGTCGCGTCGACCCATTCGCATGAATCCGAATGTGACAGTTTTGAATACAGGGTGGAAAGTTTCGTATTGTTTTGCGCGTCGCGCCGTGCTCGTTAACTCTTCTCCGCGTGGCATTTAAAGCGACCCCTATACTGGTATTATCTTGTGAAACAATCGCTATTTCGTTGCGTATCCACATTGTATTGTGGTATAGATTCAACTTCAGAGGTGCGAACGTGCTTCGTTAGCATAGTGTCAATCATCAAAATTCTCGTATTCTATCTTTCAGGTATTTGTAGTAGAAAAAAAAATTCAGAATACCGTAACGTAATTTTAATTCTCTCTACAATCGGGATTTTCTTTTGGCAAAAATAAAATTTTATTCTTAAAATTCATTGAAATAAATAAGGGCGAAGTCCGATTTTCCTTCCTCTAAAATACCTTATTATAAAAAAAATATGTACTTGATAATGTAATAGAGATATTAAAAGTAATCCTGAACTTTTTTGTTTCCATCTATACACTGAAAAAAAAAGACTAGATGCTGCAGTAAATTTAGATGGTAAAATATGGCATAACATTTTTAATTGGCTCAGCATCCAATTTTTGGTTACAGCAGCCAATCTTTTTTTCTTCAGTGTATGTACCTAAAAAGAATTATGCATTAATTTTATGCAGTATATTGTGGATTCTGAAGAGACCTATCTACCTTATCGATTTCATTAAAAAACATTGAAAAATGCATTTTAATGTAAAAAATTTACTTTATAAAGTTACATTATATAAAAAATAATAGTGTAGCACACTGGAGAACCAACTGAAAAAATCCATATAGCAGTCAAAGAATTAACAAAAGATTATTTAATCTTTATCAGCACATTTCTTTAATATAATAAGCATCACATTTTTGTATAAAAAAATTTTTTAATATTATTATTATTAAAATATTATTAAAATAAATATTTTTAAGTAAGTAAATTAAGTTAAGAACAATGCAAAAATATAATTTTTATTATTTATTACTCATTGATTCACCATTTCACTAATTCACATACTACTACAATTATAAATTACTATCGCAAGGTTCATTATTGCTGTTGTAAGCATAAGTGTAAATAGAATATGGTAATTTTGATTGCGTCTAGGCATTGTCAATGTAATTTGGTATTTATTAATTGCAACCGCAATTCTGTTTAATAATAGAGTGATTCACAATTGCCTACATTATTAATGCCGTTGCATTCATCTACATCTATTAAACGATGTATCTTTGAAATATCGAGTTAAACTTATGTTAGTAATGTGAAATCTGGAAAGTACAAATATACCGAGAGACATTACCGTCTTTCCACCATATGCTGGAAATTATATCATCGTCGACTATATACTCAATACTTAACCATATTGGCGCTTTTTGAATTTAAATAATAAAATTAAAGTTAAGTAAGAAAATAATTTGTGTTTTTAAACCAGAAAATTTGTTTTAAAATAGAGAATTTGTGTTTTTTAAGCAGAAAATAGTATATGTAAATAATCGAATTGCAGGCAATAGTATATGTGGGCAATCGAGCTGTAAGCAATAATTTTTGTACACAAACGAACTATCGGCAAAAATAATGTAGGCGAACGATGCTGTAAGCAATCGATTTGTAGACAAATGAGATCTTTTCGTAAAATTAATAAATATAATTTTAAATATTGTAGATATTATACATATAACAGAATTATTTATTTTTGGTTTTTCTATTTACACTTATTTTATTTAAAACAAGTTTTTTAAAAAAAAACTTGTTATCTTTTGACTTGTAATTGACAATTTTATTTATTATATTTAAAATTATTTTTATTAATTTTACATATAATTATGTATATACATAAATACAAAAAAAACGAATAATATATTCATTTTCTATCTAAATAAATAAATTTAGTTAAAAGTTTATGATAAAATAATAAAGAATGAAATATTTTAATCACAAAGCCGGTTATTTTTAAATTATGTCAATAGACATTTGATGGTTGACACAGTTTTAAATATCAACATTAAAATATAATATAAGTAAAATAATTTAAAAGATAAAATGTAATTTTTTACAAAATGGCAGACATATACAAATGTTCTTTAACCTATTCGATATCAGATAGTAAACTATTATTTTGACATTTCCTTCAGAAAGAGAACTTATGACACACATTTTGTATTAACTATTTTGACAATTTTCTAAAGTTTAAAAAGATTATGCATATACTTTTACTTCATAAAAACAGATTGAAAAATTAGAGCTAGAACCAATGTAAATAAAATATACATGTCTGAAATAACATAGGATGTTATTTTAATTTCATATTTTTATAGTGTAATTTTATCTAGAGTTTTTTTTTACAATATTGTGCACTTTTTAAATAAGACTATATAATTGTAGCACTTATTCTAACATGAATTATGTATTACTCAATTATCAAACATTATACATTATTAATTATATTATTAATTATAATCAAATGTTATTAATTATAATTAGCTTAATTTAGAATTTCAATAGACACCACGGAATATTATTACTTTAGACATGATTTAATTATATTATCTTTTATTACTCCAAAATAACGAAAATATGTAAATAATACAATACACACTATAAAAAAAGAGTATGCAAAATTATATAAATAATATTTGTATAAATTATACACAATTTATAGTAGATATATATGAATAACATAAGTAAGAAATTTAATTCGTTGGCAAATGAATTAATTAATTTTTATTTTTATAAATTTTTAACTTCAATTGTAAATTACTCTTAAAAACTTTTGCAAATTGTTTAATTACCATACGGAAAAATAATTTTATTTGTTTTAGCTATGACTACGTGTATATGTAAATATATGTATATGTTTAATATTGAGTTTTGAAATTATTCACAGCAAGCATCGTAACTTTACATGTAATTTTTTACAGTGTACTGTGCTATTTTGATGACATTCTAAAGACTTGGTAAGCTTTTAACAAACGTGATCGATTTGTCATGCAAACATGCAGTAATCGATATTGTCATCCTTAGCTCTCCGAAAGAAAACGTATCGTGTAAAATACGAGTTTTTACGTAAGATGCACATCTGTCATTTCTCGGACTTTTTTCTATGATACACGCGATTCCTTGAGATCCCGGTTCCCGAAGGTGAGTTCGATCCCGGAAGCTGCGAAGGTTTGCGGTTGTGAGCGGCTCGTCGATCATCACTGCAGGTCAGTATAGTCGATCCATCTTTGTAAAGCAACCCTTGTCGATGAGGGTACTGTCACGAACTCCTGTTTATCTCCCACAGGAATACGTATCGAGAATTCCCGCGACAAGGTAAACTCGCATGTTTTTGGCGCAAATTGACAGATTGCAACGCAGTGACACGTCAATGATATTCTCGCGACGTGTCGCGAATCTGATTTGTCTGACTGTTCGCTGACGAGAAAACAAAAACTTTCAAAAATTTCGTTTGTTCAAAATTATATTTATTTATTTACTGAGATAAAATATGTTGTAGTCGAGGTTAGATCTTAATATCTATAAATTCTCTCCTTATATGTATTAGTTATTACGACAAATATTACCATATGCTTCGAATTAATTAAGATGTCCCGTAATATTGTTAGTAACAATTAAGTTTCTTTCAATGTTTTAAGATGTTTGTTATTATCATTATTATTAATTATTATTATTAAATTATATTGTTAAGCATGTATTACAGTGTGTATTCAATAAACAAAGTGCTGAATACAGTACATCGAGTTTTATCGATGCGAGTCGTTCTAGCTGCCGTGTTTCGGCATTTCTTCTATTTCTATTTCTTTTTTCGAGAAATTTGTGTCTAATATAAATCCGAATTTGTACAACATTTCAGCTTTAGGTTACCTCGCCGGATACACGATAAAGGAGAATGGATAAAATTACAGATTTTGACCTAAATGATAGAATCTTTCTTGTGCACGTTTTCTTGTATACATACTTTGATGTGCTGAATTATTTATAAAAGTTTATTTCAAACTGATCTGATGGGAACATTAAAAATCACATTAAATATAGCACAATTTTGTCAAAATCTGATCTTAGATTACAATTTTCAACATGTTTCTATCAGATTAGTTTGAAATAAATTTTTGCAAATCAACATATCAAAGAATACAAGAAAACATGCACAAGAAAGGTTCCATCGTTTAGATCAAATTCCGGTAATTTTACCCATTTTCCTTTCCGAGTTAACAGATATAAGAGTCCGCTATCTCAATATTGATTTTGTACCTTGGCATTTCCGGTTTGTCTGCCGTTCTACGTGATGTTAGAACTATGTTAGCTGTTCTGAATAGGAATTTGGCGCTAACTACAAGTAGTCTCACGATTACGGGTAACAGAGCGTTGCTAATGTCGCATCTCGGGAAAGTCTTACATATCAAGATGTGATACGGAACCATGGTTATGTACCTAACACCGTCTTTGATTTTCAAATGAAGACAACAAGAAAATAATTTTGAATTTATCATTATAAAATAAATAATTTACTCCTAAACATTTCAAACTGCCTTGTACGGTTTTAATGAAATGGCATACGTTATGAAGTTCGAAGCAAAATGCTTTTAATAATAGAGAATATTTTCGAAAAATACCTTTGTTTCTTTTATTTGAAATTTTATTATTAAACAATTTAAAAATATTTTTTGATAGATTAGTTATACTTCTGTTCACTTCTACTATCTCAAACTGTGATGTTAGAAGCGATAAAATATACGAGTACAATAAAAATTCTTATAAAGTATATGTTTAAATAGAAATATTTTTCAATAAAACCAACATTTTCAATTGATAAACTTATAAATGTAGATAATATATCATTAAAAATCTTTTTAATTAAGAGAAGAATAAAATCATATTTATTTCTATATATTATACATTATTAATTTGATAGCTGTGAATATAACTTATTTTATATTATGTATAATTCGTTTTCAGATCATCATTTTATTACTTAACAAAAAGGAGAGTTTTCGGTATATTTTAGAAGTCTTTTTTATTCTAATCGTAAATGTTGGTTTATTGAAATATATTTTCATTTTAATATATTTTTAAGAATATTTATTATGTATTTTCTCGCTTCTAATGTCATAAGATGATAAAATAATAATGACAAGTAAATATAGATTATATTATATTATACTACCTTAAATTATACTGTCTTTTTTATATGCAGAATTAAATATTTGTTAAGGAAACGTCAATTCCGTATTAATGAAAGCATCTATAATAACTATAAAGAAGAATTGTATGGAAAGATTTTAATTAAAATGTTTAATAATTTAATAAAATATAAATCTGAAAATAATTATGTTATATCATTTATAAATATTTTGAATTATTATACAATATATGGACACTTAAGCTGGATGCTAAAATATCAAAACTTTTTTCAACATTATCATCATGTTCTACATAATTATTTTAATAATCTAATAATTATTTCAATAATCATTTCTGTATCTAATCTTTACATACTTTAATAAAATCATTCTTTCTATGGCATTTTGATTTTTGTATTTTGTTAAATCTTGCTAAATTATCTTGTTAAATTATTATTATTTTATCTGGTTAATAGCTGACTTACATAAAAATTTATTAAAGGAAACTTTTGATATATTAATAAATGTAATATCATACAAAGACGTGAGCTATCTTATTTAAAATAAATTTACAGATGAAATTTTTTCGATCGTGCTTCATTGTAGCCACGCTAAAGTTAACGTGGCGGAATAGCCTTGGTAAGTACCGAGAGTTCTAGTTCTTGCTCGTTTACATGCAAATTAGGTATATTTCACTCCAAGGTAGATGATATCGAACTCTACACGTTCGTAGCACGCGTCTAACTCAATGTCACGGTCAATTCACCGAAACTTTGAAACAATGCGAGATAGGTCTGCAGTGCAATGATACATGCAAAGAAACGATAATATTATCTCGCAATTCGTTTGAAAAATACATTTTTTGTATCGTCTATTAACACGCTCTCTTAGAGATATTTAATCTTCCGAGGGTGATAAATTTATTGGATTCATTCAATTATAAATTTTTTTGTCAAAAATGTCAAACGATTCAATTATTTTTATATTACACTTGTAAATTTAAATTATTCTTATTAAAATATACTTATTATTCATTATTGATTTTCATACAAAATATATCATTTTAGCTCTTTAAAATTAATTAGTGTCTCTTAATCAATCATAAATTAAATAAGTTTTATAGAGTCAGCGTCTGTGTTATATATTCTGAAGGACCGTAGTAGTAAATATTTGGTGAAACGTATCGACAATTCTCATCTCGATTATAAAGAAAGGCAAAGCGGTCGCGAGATTTGCGTCATCGACATTTAATTCTTAGTTACGAGCGACTTACACCGACAGAGAGTATCGCGTAACTTTACATCGATAATACCGCAACCGTTTAAATGCGAAACCAAGTTCGATGAAACCCACGCCATCACTTACATATTATACCGATATTATTGAAGTTTGTAGCGCAAGTAATGGCGTGTCGAGGATGATGTAAATAGCTTCGCAATAATCGGTTGCCACAGGAACCGCTTTGTCACAATGCAACACTTATGTCGATATATTCGACTAAACTCGATTTACCGTACGCGCTGGTATGTAACCGCTTTATGGTATGCATTACACACTTACATTCGCTGAAATTCTGTTTATATATACAGCCTGTTAGAAGCGCGTTCCACAGCCAATATCGCATACCGCGAACAATCGTTTATCCCTATAGCCTTATTACAATTGTCGGCGAAGCACAACGCGGTCTACATGCTTACGGAGAATTGTTTCGCCTGTAATTATTTCGCAAAGTTGCGGAGAAAAGGACTGCGAAAAAAGAGTAAAGAAGTAGACGGTGCTTTGCGTCGCAATTTTTTGTTGGTAATTTTATTTCCAAGCGTGTACTTGGCAACATTTTGCGTTATCCGCATTCATATTTTTTTGGAATGCCGTTTTACTTTCTGCAGATGCACTCAGCCCTGCATTATCGATAAATTTCTTTGTAGCGGACTACGTAATCGAATAATTTCGAGGATTTCGTGCTGGTATTAAATTGCATGCCAACTTGCGGCTTTAGCATTGCCTTCCTTCACATGGCGAGAATCGAATTGCGGAGCTTCGGGCATTGCACCGAGAACCATTTCATATATGATTCTCACCTTCGATGACAAAATCTATCTCGTTTGTTTTCTCAATTCTGTGTGGGCAAGTCTGATTATTTCAATTTGCACCTTGTATGATATTCGCTTCCACGTTAGTATCTACTAAGAGAATAACTCGGTCGTTCTCAACGTAAATTAAATATTTTGCGGCAAATTAACCTTTTGCTTTAACAATAGTAATATTGTTAAGATAAGGTTAATTTGCCGCGAAATATTTAATTTACGTTGAGAATGATCGAATTATTCTCTTAGTAAATGTCCTTTAAAATTTCCAGAGTAAATCTCAATCTGAAATGAAATCTAACTCTTTAAGATTGCAAATTAAGCTACTCTCTTTTTAAGATTGGCTCAATTTTTACTTTTTAAAGTGATATTCTACATAGAATTTAAAAAGTGTGTATTATATATATATATATATATATATATATATATCTTTAAAGATAGAAATAAAGTATTACGATTTTTATAATCCAAATTAATATTGCGAATACTGCACATGATATTAAGAATTACTTTTAAAAATGTATACTTATCAAAATAAATCGATTAGAATAAATAAAATACGCGATAAGATACAACTCTATTACATTATATCAGCCGTTATTTTGATTCTAAGAAAAAGTGATATTAAATTCTGGATAGTGAACGAAGAAATATTGGGAATCACTAATCTCGAAGAGCAATGGGAAAGTTGCGCTACAACCCCGGGGCAAAGAAGTTCCGAGTTTTTCTAAAAACGTGAACTTTCGTCGTTTTTCTCCTTTTGCAAAATTGGAGAACTGCAACAGAAAACCGTTATCCGAGTGCGCCGCTCTTGATTGACCTCAATCGAATATCCGATAGTATGCCGCTGAGTAGACGTGGAATACCCTACAATGAATAGGTAGACAGGCGATCGCGCAAATGACATATTTATACATTACGATTTGAATTCGTCAACTTTTATGAATTATTTATAGCGAATACGGTTACTTGCATTACATTAGATAGTGGATAACAAATCTAATGTAATGCAAGTGATCGTTGCTCGTAAAAAGCTGCTACATTTATAAAATTAGCAAAGTTAAATGCAAAAGTATATAAATACTTTAAACGATGAAATATTCTGCAATGTAATGATATTTACATATACACATATATATTATTTCAAAAGTTGAAAAGTAACTCGTTATTTGTAACAAATAAGATCCGGTTTTTTATCATCTGATTAACTTATGGTTAAGTTTCTGATATTTTATCCAATAGGCTTCACTATGACGATGTCATGGATAAAGTCCATTGGGTGAAACCTTGGGTGAAACATTAGGTTAACCAGATAATGAAAAACCAGGCTTTACAATTAGAATTATTAGGCGTTTAATTCCTTCATTGTTTGTAGAATTATTATTTTCAATAACTGCTTAATTTTATTCTTTTTCTCCATCTATGTCGTATGTAAATAAATTTTTTTTTTATGTTAACGCTTAAATATCATTTCTCATGTCAAATTATTATATGCCGTATCTGAGCTGTACAGATCTCTTTCTATAATTACCGTATATTATTATCATTTTTAATCAAAAAGAGAAAAAAGAACGTCCTGCTTAGAAACAATACGGCAATTTCTCGAATATTTCATGTGCAAGCGAAATCCGTCGACGTCGCCGTGTCTCACCAAACGGTCTTAATATTTTATGTCAATACTTTTGTTTCTACGAAAGAGAAAAGGCTCGGACAAGCGAGAGCGGACTCAATTCGACGCGTTCGCTCACGCGAATAACTGATAAATCACGTTTTACAGCGAACTGTATCGAATCGAGATAGATGTTGACGTCATAGGGGAGGAAAACTGAGGAGAGAACGAAAGAGGAGAATAAGATTGGGCAAAAAGACCGATGCAGACGTCCGCGATACTTGGTTCTACGCTCGCAACAGTCGCGTCTCTATATAAAAGGAGCTTCCACCGTAAGCCGATCTTACAATTAATTCACGTTTGTTGCGCAAAGCGGGATGTAACTGAGACAAGCAAAAGACCGCCGTGATTTTGTTCTATTCGGAACAAGCGGGTGCGTAATAATGCCTTTATGTAAACGCAAGGAGACGAGAGCTCGCACCACTCCGAGGGGTAATGAAGCGATGCGGCTCGTGAAAACTTCTCCGTCGCCAGTAGCTCCCACTTTCCTACAGACATTAAGCACGATAGCGGGAACTGAATCGAAATGTCTGATGGTTCTCTTTGACCGCGGCGGAAAGAAGCGTTGTAGAACGGACCAGAGGGAGAAACTTGTTTCGAGTGCCGGTGGGGTTGTTTGCGAATTCATGAGAGTTTACGTCGGTGTGCGGTGAATGGCCGTGGCTGTGTGGTTACAAGTTAAAGGGTTTGTGGGGGATATCTGCTTAAACCATGAAATATTTTAAATGCGAGACCGCGGAGTTTTTGCGAATATCATAACTCGCGCCCCAGCGTAGTTACGACGTAAGCCGACGTGCCGAAAAATTGCTTTTTTAAGTAGAGAAGTGTAAAGAGTTTTTAGAAAGAGAACGACGGAGCATTTAAATTCCCGCGGAAAATTGGGTGCATCCTAAATTATCTCGTACCTCTCGCGCATTAGTCTGTGATTCGCGTTTCTGTACAGAATTATCGCTTCAGTTGTCACAATTTATTACATTTCCCGTTCATACATATCGCCCAGTTAGAAAAGTAGCACACCTAAAAATTAGAAACTTTTTAGTAGAGCACTTTAAAATTCTAAATTGGACATTCCAATTAAAATGGTGAATATAACTTCACTCTTTGTTATACTTTCAATTATAATGTACTTTTTAAAACTATGTCAAAAGTTTACAAAATTCGAAAACTGTTAATATAATGTAAATTTCATCTCCTTTATCAGAGTTGTGACACTTTGAGTGTATGTCACATTTCAAAGACTATTGGTCAATTATATTTGAAAAAGATATCACATCTCTAATTTGAAGTTTGAAAATAATCTGAGAGAATTCAAACATTCTTTTATTTCTAAAATATACAGAATAACGCTACAACTTGGAATAATAAAATATATTTCTATAAATGAAATAAATTAAAACAGAGTTATGTTTTGAGGAAAAGTGGTATATCTTCAAATAAGACGTTTTTCTACTATTCTAACTTATATTTCAATAACATTCTTTTACGATAATACTTTTGAGGTTTCCACGGATATTTCCTTCAAGAAAGTTACGCTGTTTATATGTTATCTCCTTTTGATACATCATTAAATGCCAATGTTTCGTTACAGAAGTTGCAGTAGTTTTATTCATCAAGGCGAAAAGTAATCTGATTCCTTCGTAGTATTTAACTAAAAAAAATATCTCTTTTTTTACAAATAATCATTGTAAATTTTATCAGAAAACAAGCGACACTCTTACCTTTTAGCAAAATTAAAATTAAGTTACAAATGTGTCGTTAAAAAAAATATTATTAGTCTTTAAAGTCACACAAATGTAGATTTTCTTTCATTATCTCAAAAATGCAATTTTTTAAGTTGCATCACTTTACTATCAACGCGTCGCCCGTTATATAAAAAAGCGATATGTATTCAGCAAGTACTACTTAATAGTATAACATTAATTCGTTGCATACTAATTTTATTGTAACTTATTGTTAGATCGCGTGTCATATTGACTCGCCTCTAGGCTACTTTCGCAACACTACGCGATAGATAAGACCTTATCTATAAGTATTACACGTAGATCGCTGGTGCGGGTTTCTCAAGATTCATCGCACTAGCATTGCGAGAGACGCTTCATCCCGACACGATTCGCGCAGTGAACGAACGCCTGATGAAGCCGAGGGCCATTTTTCATCGGGGTTCGTGCACCGGGAATTACGTATCCCCGAAGGTGCCGCGAATGTTACATTACAAGACACGTTACTACGCCGCGAAACGCGTGATGTTACCTACGCGATTCGCGCAGGTAGTAGCGCGCACAAGAGCACTCTGTGTTCAGCGAGGTGCCTTAAAAGTTTTCCCATTTCCGCGGTGCACACTATCGCGCCCGAGCACTGCGTTGCACCGCTGCCAGCGGAATACATCGTGCTATTGCTCGCGAATACGTCTATCAGACGAGCTTGCGAGTGGTTTAGCTCTCGGCCCGGATTGCCACGGTTTTTCGAAGGGGCGGCGAGGGGAGAGATTCATACACGGCGTTCCTGAGAGGAGGCTCGAATCAAATCGCGAGGGCGAAAAAGGGATACGGAGGTTGGAGAGAACGGGGTAAACGGGGAAAGGGGGGGAGCAACCGAGATCAAAGGGTGGGTACGTGCGGTGCGGTGAAAGGAATCATGTCGAGTAAATATGTCGTCAAATTCTTCGGGATTTTGCACATATCTAACCGCAACAGTAGCCTTTCGGGCTTTTTCATTTCTAGCGATAGGAGTAAAATTTATGTGACTGGTCAGATAGAAATTATTGCGGAATCTAAAAGCAAAACTGCTTTTATAATAATACAACGGATATATAATACCATAATATGTATTGTATTGTATACAATAGCCCAGTGACGCAAGTTACATGAGTTTGTAACGTATTTGTTGCGATATTATCTATTCAATGATACAACTATAATATAACACACGTGTTAAATTACAGTTACATTGTTGAGTAGAAAATTACAATTAGCAGGTACGTTACACATAACTTTGTGTTCATTAAAAGATTCCTGAAGATATGATTTGTGCTATGGCTATTCAAAGCTCTATAATATTTTTTTAATGTCAAATTTGTGAACGCACAAATAATAGAATTGAAAACAACGCTAATTAGGTATAAAAATGTAGTAACGTATAAATAACGTTGAAAATAACCTTACGTTTTCTTTCTTCAAATTATGTACTCCTTCATGACAAACGCATATTTTTCTCATTACTTATTTTTACCAGAATATTTATATACTTATTTTATAATTATGACATTTCCCTGCAGTAAGACATAATATTCTTAGAATGTTATATGAATATTAAAAAGGTTTAATAATAATATTCATATAACATTCTAAGAATATTTTATAGCATCATTTTCTCTTTCTACATTTTTTATTTCTAAAAGGAATAGTGGCAAGATTTGATAAAATCAACTTTGATTGGAATGTAGAGTTATTTTGCACGATACATCTTTGATCATAGCAATAAGATCAAAGTAGTATAAGAACTTACTTGTCTTGTTGAGCAACGAGCAAGATTTCGTTATACTTGAATGTCACAAACGATATCCGAGACGGATTTAATAAAATCATCTTGCGCCGTGCAAGAGAGAAGGACGAAGGGATGGAAAGAAAACTTGTTACTGCAGCCGTCAAGCTGTATATGGAAGAAAATGTTTTGTAGAAATACGAGGGTGCGATGGTGGCATACCTAGCGATGATGAAATGTTTTCTTTATAAAACTTAAACGCCTTATTCTTATGGATGCAAGAGAAACAAATTCAAGATATAATTTATTTCGTAAAAGTGCCTGGAATGTACTGCAGTATTCTCATTAAATATTTTCCATTTGTATCGCGAAATAGTTGTGTGGTTAGTCATTACGTTGAAGAATGTAATGTATATGTATTTATGCTATTTAGGGTTTTATTGATTCAGTAATATTATCGTGATCTGTCATCATTGATCCCCCTCCTCACAACAATGGATTTCAGTCTTAAATAGCAGCTTTATTTTAAAATGTTATGGGGAACAATATTTTTGAATTTTTTAATAATATATTAGATATTTTAAATTGTTTCTAGCGTTAGCTTTTCAAGGAAAATGTTTTAAAGCTAGATATAAAGAGTTTTAAGCCTCTTTTTCAAGACAACTGGAAAGTACTTTTGAAAAAATTTATAAATAAATATACCATGTTCTTCAATATTTTTGAATGAACATAAAATTCTATTTCACCCTTTGTACAAACTGAATAAAGCATTTTACAGTTAAAAAGATCCATGCTTTTTAGTTTTCTATTATATTTAAAATATACATATGTATCATTAAAATATTAAAATGAAAACGTATTTAAAAGTTTTTATGCTTTTTTCATATACCATTTAAATGCTTTGAGAGACATTAAAAATTGATTTAAAATGTTGAACTTTTATTTAAATACTGAAGTACTATACATACAATTGTTTCTCTTGTTTGTAGATTGAAAAATGTACCAGTAATCATACAAAATTTAATGCGACAAAAGAGAACAGTTGAATAAAATTTATGACAATGTATATTGTAGAATTAATATTTTTTTAGATTTATCTTTTAAATATTATATATATATATATATATATTGTATAATCAGTATTGTTATTAACCGTGGTTCAATTGCGTGACCAGTTTCTTTGTGCCATATTGCTAGCGAGCTTCAAAGGCCATTGGATATACGCTCATATTACAAATTACTGACTTCTGTATAACTGATGGTATAATATTTTTGTGTCGAGTATCCGGATGAGTTCGTATTTTACGGTCATATTTTCAAAAATAAGAACGCACATAAATTTAGATGAACGCACAACCAGCGAAGCGAAAGATCTCTCAGATAGTAAGATTACGATATTAATTTTACGTAATTAATATTAACAATAACAAAATCTTTACGTATGAACTACAAAGTAAAAATTGTCTTAAGAAAATGTATTTATATTTAATTCGATTCTTGGCCTTTGGCAATGTCTATAATTTATTAGCAATTTGGTGTGTTGTAATATTAAATCGGGAAGAAAGTGATCCAAGTTTTTTCGCCAAAAATTTTTGTTAAAATAAAATACTTAAAAAATTATTTTTAATTAAAATAATTACCATCTGAATTTAGTATTTTCTGTTATTTTTCTAATAAGTAAGGTGGATTTCGCGACAATAAAAGGTCGGTTCTTTGATGGCAAAGAAACTATTGACCCAGTTCTTAGTTTTGACTATATTTCAAAGACGTTCCTTCTTCAGGCGGTACTATATGGAATAAAAAAATAGATGATAATTGAATGGCAAAATGTCTGGTGGGCTGAACATAGAAGAATTTTTCACAATAAGTCCAACAAGGTTCTTACAGTACATGAAGGAACATATGGAATTAAAAACGTTATCATGCTGGAAGATATTCATAATAGATTCAAACGGCAATTGTTTTAATTGAAGATATTTTAAATATCTTATTTTAATAAAATATATTTTGTGACGAAAAAATCCCGAATTACATTCTTCCCAATTTAATATTGTATGTGGTCGAAGTCTGCAAAACAGATGCGAATAAATCGGGAACGAAACCTGACAGCCCCTGGAAACAAGGCGTGACAATTGGGATGGACGGGATCCCTCGTTGCAATTCATCTTTGTCTCTTTTTCGATCAGTGGACGACTGAATTATCCTCGTGAGGTCTCGGCGTAACCACACACGCGATGGATTACGCGGCGCACGTATCACACGGGGAATTCGGTAATGAAATGTCCAGTCTGTCGGGGGTAGCAATTTGCGTTACCGAGATGAAAAGTCGAATATTTGCCGATTCCCCTCCTTTCCTTCCCCCGTGCGAATTTTCGGACTCCGGGAGTACGTCCGAGCGTAAACGCGGCGCGGCGCACGGACGTACATGTTGGAATTTTAATCGCGAAACATTTTCGCAGCACCCGCCATTAATTTAACTGTTGTTAATGTTGACAATTAGCCCCGCGTGCGTTGAGTACAAAGTATGGGTCTGTTTCATTGAATTTCGCTATTTAACTTCGTCATTTCGGCTTTTCTGTAGTACATTTCTAGGACATGATGCACTGCGTTCGCTGTTGTTCCCGCGGCATGTAAATTAGCGTTTCGAGTGACTGCGCATAAACAGCCGAAGTCGATATTTAGTACGGCTACAACGTTTCACGTAAAACGACTCGACGACGGTTAACCGACGAAGACAGTTCGGTACAAATACAGGGAGCGGTTCATGGGAAGGGGAAGGTTCATGACCCATGGGCGAACAACTTGGTTGCGTGGAAGGAAGTACTTACTCTCTAACTAGGAAATTCATAAAAAGCTCCGATGTTACGTAATGCTCCAAGTTCGAACGCGAACCCGGCCCGTCACATGACGGACGGAATGGAATTTCCGCGGCGTCTTGATCTTCGTCTTCCATTCCTCGTCGGGCCGCACACAGATTCCACCCGCAGAAGGGAACTTTCAATCGTTTGGAATTACAATTTCGATCTTCAAATAGCCGAGTATGCCCCTCCCCCTCCTACGCCGCCGGGTTAATATTTCATTCCTACTAGTCTTTAAACAGGCGAATCGATTCCTCCAGATATCGAATTCCAGGACCGCATTATATTCGGAACCGGAACCAATTTAATCGGTGGACACAGTCACTCCCGGTAACAGTTCGCTGAGATGAGAATTAAAACGATTTCCATAGACGTCGACGATCGAATTTCATCACTATTCTAACGTAATGAATTTTTTGTCGTTTTCTTAGAGAATAGAGTAATGCGTTCTTGAGCCTCTTCGAGGATTATATTGCTTTCATTAAATGTATTACTGTAAATAATAGAAAATATATGCATACGTATATTCCATACAGGGTGTTAAAAAAAATTTTAGTGAACATAGATCGAAAGTCCAAACGCTTCTGAAATGTAAACAATTTTGTGTGTTAGTATCATAACTGATTTATTGTCTCTTCTACGTGTTGATATGACGTGAGAAATAAATGCTGAATGATTTTTTTGACACCCTGCATAACGTGTATGTGTATATATATATATATAATAGAAAATAAAAAACACTGCTTCTCCCTTATTTCAAAAGTGACACAATTCCAAAAATTAAGTTTCTCAGAAAAAGGGAGAAACTATTATATTTTTTAACGTGATAGAAAAATATAAGTTAAGTAATATCGGTAAAAAAATATTTTTAACATGATCACAAATATCATTTTTCTTATTTTTATATCACAATCCTAAAAGAATCATCCTTTATGAGTTTAATAATTTTTTTAAAACTGTTTTTGATATATAATTTTTTCAATTATAATATTTTTAACCATTCTTTTTTAGTTGCAACAATTTTGACAATTTTTGTTGAAATTAGATTATTTTTGATGATAAAAATAGAGTAATGTTTAATAAAAAACAAAAGTCTTGTTTTTTGAGTTATGTCACTCTTTTGGAGGAACGATATGTACATATATTTATTTACACTTTCAAATTGCTTAACGCAGTTAATGATTTACACGATAAATATTGTCGTGGATATGATATTACACATCACAAATTCAACCATGAAATAATCGCAATAATTGTAAAAGACTAATTGTATTCTTTTCGTCAGCAAATGACTTTACACGTACCAATTAGTGATGTATACGCGTCCTGGGAAAAGCATTCCAAATCAGTTGTTAAGCAAATAAACCGATATAATTTACACTCGTGTCCTATATAAATATGATTTGGCGCGCGACAATATCAACGGAAGTCATAACGACGCGACACCCCGCCTATGCTTAATTGACCAGCGGAGAGCGTGGCACAAAGGAAGCTTAATTTCGCACGAATCGCAACCACAGCGAAAAGTTTCCCGGCTATTTGTTTTCAAAATTAAATGTCCACAGTCTACACATTGTCGGCAAGATGAAAAGCAATTTATACATCCAGCGCGACGCCGTCATCCCACGGAGAGCTGTGTTAACACGAATGCCGCCTTTGAAATCGTGAGTTATCCCCAGCCATGCCGCCGAGCCCAAACTTTCGCAAATTGAAGCCCGAGCGGAATATTCCGGTAGTCAATGAAACGACTTACCCACAACGCGACACGTACATCTATCCCTTCTCCCTTCCCACCCTTCGTTTCCGTTCACCGAACTGAATACTCCGAGGATCGTTATACGAAAACGGATTCGCTGGGTATTATAAGGACTTGGCTGAAACGATCTTGGTCGAAATGCATAGGGAGAGAGTACTGTATCACCGCTGTCAAAGATTCACCATCCAGGCGGAACAAAAAAGTCACAGTGACATTAAAATGGCGCCGAAATGGCTTTAAAACGATTATTAATCCCTATTTCCATTAATATAGATTAACTTTAATTTTGATCCAACTTATTCTTCGTTTCTTTTCGGTTTTAAAAATTAGAAAGAGTAGAGGTAGAGAGCCGAGATTAAAGTTAATCTACATTGATGGAAACGGGTATAAAAATTACTTTTCAATCGATCACGACGATTTATTTTCACCTTATTTTGTTTCTGTTTAGGCAGGAACAACAGTGTTTAGTTAGTAGGTTGCGGATTTGCTCATCGAAATTTCGCGAGCGCTTATCTGCGAAGATACGGTAGCGTCTCGGTGCTGAGACAATTTTCTTTACATGGCGTGTTGACCATGAATGCGCCGTGAAATCACACAGCTGTCGTTCCAATAGCGGATTTCTGAAACAAACTACTGGTGCACTTTTAAGACGCCGCGGCCGGCCGATTTCGCGTCGAAAAGTAAGGGGAGAAAAAGGAGGAAAAGGAGTCTCGAGTCGCGCGGAAACGACAAACAGGTGCGGCAAGAAGGATGTGAACTGCTCCTCGAAGGGAAGTTCCTTTTTATATTTCTGAGCGCGAATGCGTTTCAGTGTTACGCCGTCTAGTCCGTTCTCGTTATCCGCTTCTTTCGCGGCGACAAAATTGGACTTCCCGGCTGCGCTAGTTTTCCTTGTACCGGCCGAACCCCCGCGATAGTTTTTCATTTTCATTTCTGCAACGTACAGTTTCGCTGGTTGTCGAGTGACACCTGTGACGTGTCGACCACTCTTGTAAATATTAATTGAATTCTACGGGTGACAGGTGACTGATCGATATGTACGGCTGGCCGACCGCCGCGTCCTGTATGTTCTCGTTAAACTCCGATGAAAGTTGATAGGATAAACGCGAGCTTGACAAATAAGAGCCGGCCGGCACGCGTCGCGCGACTTCAAAAGGATTCTGAATGGTTGATCGTACGAGTACTCACCTAGTTTCCGCGTGCCTTCCTTTCCAGCGTTAATCGCTTGTCACTTAGTAGAAAATGTATCCACAAAACTATATTGTGTACCAATCAAAGGTGAAAACGAGTTAATTAAAATAGGAATAAACTTTCCGTGATTACGTTGTGCTGTTCGAGAAGGTGAGGGATTTTCGCGGCTCGGATCGATCTCACCTTTCGACGTTGTCGCACTATAGTCATCTATGAAATTGCAGATTAAATTACGGAGACAACCACAACGGGTGACATAACATCGCGGTCACGATTCGACTCGCGTTACGTTGCCGTGACGGCGACTAACTCTCTCAAGGCTCTCGACCACGCGACTCGAGCTTACGACGCGCAATTGCTTTGCGCATTCGAAAGCACACCCGGGGCCGCGCAACCAACGTCAACGGGAAACCGAGATTATTCGCTCAATGCCTCACGATAGAAATCGGTCATTCGGTACCAGAAACACACCGGATGTCCCTAATTCTCCTGATTTCCCTGAGTTAGAAATGCCAAACGTAAACGTAGATGCAGTTTTTAATTACGCAATTTAATTAAATCTTGAATTATTTCCGTAATAGTGAAAAAAGAGCAATTGTAAGAAAGAATCTCGAAGACAAATTTTAATACGTTTTAAAATTTGTTATTGATATTGCATCTAGAATTTCTCTTTTCGTCTGTAGAGATATAAACAATTTATAAGAGATGTAAGATTTAAAGCGTTGAAGTGTACGATTCACGATGTGAGAAATTTATGTGGACGATAGAAGAGTTTACAATCCTCTATGTATGTCAGCTTTTGTTCATACAATCTAGCGTATTGATTTATCGAAGAATCTGACTTGTGCAATATCTTCGGAATCGTTATACAAACTAAGTTAAGCAGTTACTGAAACTTTATTCTGTTCTTTGTAAAGCAGATTTTTACTTTTATATACGTTTTATTTTTGTATAAATCAGGTTTTGGATCTACTAGACTACCTACTTCAATTGAAAAAGAAAAAGAGTGAGGGAGCGAGAGATTGAGTGTCGTAGGATAATGATAACGCTGAAACGTTATACACACGCATGTATAGAGTTTATAATAATTATTACATTTAAAAGGATCAATACAATAAAATAATAATGAAAAATAGAGATACAAAATCGAAATAAATCGTTGCAACATGTATAACAAAGTAGTGAAACAAAAACCTATAATCTTTAAAAACGTTAAATTTGATTTCTCTTGTATTACTAAAATTTTTATCGATTTTTATATTTTACTCTTGTAATTTGATTTATGTTTTGTCTTTAAAGATTCTTGGATATTTATTGCTGAAAATGAAATTTGACAAAGTTAAGTTTCTTCGAGAAATTTTGTGGTTAGACATTGTGAAATTATGAAATAGTTCACTACGCTGCATTACTTAACAAAAGAAAAATAAATTGGAGGGGGGGTGGGAGGACAGAGAGGGAAAATTTTTCAAGTGCTACGTATGACACGCATGTACAACACTCGTGATAGAATGTTGTCAGTACACTAGTAGCCTGCTTTTCGCGTATTAGACTTCTTCGAAAGAAGGCTGCCGGAGGGTTTACACAGGATTTTCAGGGATTCGAACGTCGAGCTGTCAGTGCGGCTGAAAAGTTAGCCGACGTGCACCGTCGTTTGGCTTCCGTTTCTCGCGCGACAGGGATTTCTCAAATGTAAATTTAAAGTCGCGTCTACAGCCGGTGCAAATTTCACCACTTTCGAGTTACAGAGGCGTGTGACACTTAGCCATCACATTATACATGCATATTACATCTCGAACGAGAAACTTTTAAGTTTCGCTGCATTAATTATGCCAAGTGTTTTAATCATTGCCCGCCCGTCAATTATCCAACAATATGAAGCCCTAAAATTTCATCGAATTTAAATTATTTCATTAAAATATATATATGTCATTAAAATTAGATGTTTAGATTGTATTTTAATGATTTCCTTCCGTTTTTGTAACATTCCAATAAAATTTTATTCTTGTGTATATCTATAAATTTGTACTTTCTGCTATTCCATTTAAAATATATCCGTATCCCAATATCTAAAATTATCTTCCTCTTTTTTCGAGGCTTTTATAAAGTCGCTTTAAAAGGAACGACGTTTCACAAATAAATTTCTTTTCGCTCGCGGAGTTCCGTAGCGAATAGAAGGATAGAACGTTTATATCTTAATCTGTTGCTTTACATGGATTTTAAGCGCTTACAAGATGGAATTCTCATTTCATAAAGTGAAGATGTTGCTTATTTGTACAATTGCTGGTACGAGACTGTCGCGACTTGGAGACACGCTCTTGTAAGCTCGAGCATAAACGTATGCATAAACACGTAAAGCACACGTTTACGCTTACACCTAGATATCGCGCACCGTACGACGCGAGAAAAAACGTTGAAGGTGACGGCGGGGGAGAGAATGCCCTGTAATAAATGTGAAATTGTGAACGCGGAGAGTGGTGAATAGCCGGAACCCCCGACCCCCTCAGTACGCTCTTCCGCTTCGTTGTCGTTCGCTTCATTATTTCCACACGCCAGGTTTTCTTCTTCATATAGAAGGGGAGAGGAGGAGGAGGAGGAGGAGGAGCTGGAGGAGGTGGAGAAGAGAGGTGTGAAAAACATCTCTCTTGCGTCCTCCTTTTGTTATTCGAATCGCGACGGAGCGAAGAGGAAGGACGCGTTTCCCTGGGCGTTTCGTGAGGTCTCGGTTGCGAGGATACATTCGCTTTAACAGCGAACGTCAACCGGTCTCCTTTTTCTAGGACGGTTTTCATCCAAATTGGTGGTTTTTGTTTCGACACAACCGACGCCCGGTATTAGATTTTCACGGCGGGAGATGCTTCACAGCACTGACTAATTACAGCGAGAACCTAAATTTCAGAGCGAAAACCCGCGATGTATCGCATCAGAGGAAAAATAATCTCGTGTTGAGAAGTGCCATTTCCCAGGCATGACTTTATCTTCACTTTTCGTCGTCCTGGGCTTAAAAATTTTTCACATCAGCTGTGCGCAGAGAGAGAGAGAGAGAGAGAGTTGACACTTGAAAAATTCTCCACTTAAAAATTAGGATATAATTTACGTAAGCAAATAACACACGACCGTAATCTAAGGCTTAATTGGGCTGAAACTGTGAACGCGTTAGTTTGCGAAATTTTTAAATGCGGAAACTATCGTGGATATTGGACGAGACAGATGTGTCCGCATCAAATTCATGTAGAACGTAAAGCAAAGTGATCGCCGTAAAACGAGCAGTTTATATACACGAGTTACATCAATATATACATATACAGGCCTTTTTTTTCGTTAGTATTGAACATCAATCTTCTTCACTCCACTCGCGCGGGGTATTGCTTGCGGTAACAATTTGCGGTGCAATCGATCGAAAATCAGAAACCGCCGCCGTGCCCTCTCATCGTATCTACGGTTTCGTAAAACCGATCGCGTGCGGTATAAGGGACAAAGGTAGTTGGGATTTAACGGTGCTCGGCAGATGCCTAACGGGACAGAGAGATTGGGAACAGAGGAGGGAATACTACGCATACCATTAATCTCACATAATTGTTATGCGTTCCCGCATGTGTGCGGGCGCTATGCGATGTCCTGGTCGGATTTCGTCCAACCAACGCCCCTTTGCACTCAATCAGCCAGTTACGAGAACGTCGCGCTTAACGGTATGGTCACTGTTTCAATGGATAAGAGCGGGTCTTCGTTCGTGAACGATGGGATATTAGACGTGGTAGTTATCGTCTGTTCGAAGAAGATTGACGATCCGTCGAGAACGTGAAGGGAATATAAGCTTGGACCTTTACAGGATGTAACAGAATGTATAAGAACGTTCAATGACTGTGTAACACGTAATCTATTCTACTGCGAAGAATCTCGACGATCTTTTTGTGTTGACACATATATATTAGATATTATGTGCCACGGACGTTATTAGTCCTGGTTTTTCATCGATTTTATTGTATTATGTTTAGAGAAAAAAGGTATTAATCAAACACAAATATGAAATATTGGATTGAGGAAAAAAATCTTCTTACATATGTAAAAGGAATTTATTTTATACAATATTTTCAAAATAAAATTTAAATTCGAAAAAAGGATTTTAAAGCCTGAAATCTCTACCTTTGAAAGGTTACTAGATTTTTTGAGTTTTTGTGAGTTTGATAATTTTTACATATAAAAAACTACGAGCTGAAAAAGATGAAAATTTTTCTTTTCACTTTGTGAGTCTTTCACGTATTCAAAAAAATGTTCGACTATACCTATCGTGAAAGCTTGAAGTTCTTTCCCTACAAAATTGTTTTTTAAAAAACTGTTACGATTTTTTGTTCTTAAATTATTCGCGAGTTATGTAAAGGAACATTCTGATTTTGATTGCTCATATAATTTCATTAAAAATTATTATCTTGCAATTAAAAAAAAAACAACTATTTTAAATTACAACTTTGCTCTATCAAATAATATAATTGCAACAAAAATTTTGCAACAAATGATGGGACGGGGAAGGGTTTTTTTAAAATATATTTTTTTTACGTAAATTAGTTGTTTTTGTTATGCACACACATTCTTGGTATAAAATATTAAGGTAATTATTTTCTAAAGGGATCAATAGATATCAATGTAATCCATATGATAATTCTACACTCGTCTTTGTGTACTATAAATTGTATGTGATTCGTTTCTAAATGTAATATTGTAACACTGTAACGTATATAATGCATGTGTATTTATATGCGAATTTCTCTTTAATGTTCTGGTTGCATCGTCGTGCGTATTAATTACAGAGTGCATAAAGCAATTATATGCAACGTTAGCCGCGGGACGATTCTATTGATTTGAAATTTTTAATGATTATTGACATTTGGATAATTGACCTTCCGCCGTTGCTGATTAATAGCTGTCATTGCGGTGCTGCCCGTATTCGAGAAATAAACTGGCACGAATTTGAATTCACCATGTTAAATTCCCGTAAATTTTGATGGTTTCGCTATTATGTTACCATGGCATAACCGTCGTAACGTTTCTAAAGAGGTAACGTGCTTGAAATTTCATTTACATATGTAATTAATGCATTGATTTATCCTCTTGTTTATCAGCCCTTATTAATTAATATTACGCATAGATAACGATTAAGAGTAGAATATAATAATTAACAGAGAAGAGTATTTCATGCGAGTATATTTATTCGTTGACAATACAACAAATGTTATAGAAAGAATTTTTCTAAAATATTTAATAATTTAACTAGGTGTAGATAGATCTAAATATAATTTTGTTGAGCCATCAAAATAATTGTGTACAATGGCACAAGACATGAAATGTCAAAGTATTACGAAGCAAATGTCACTTACGACAGTCTTTTTTATATTAGAGAGCTTTTACGATATCGCGTATAAAAATTTAACACTGGAAGTTTTCTTTGACATCGCTGTAGAATGGCATTTTCATACCACATCACACGGTAAAGGAGCTTGCGATGATATTGACGGTACCATTAAAAGATTGGCAGCAAGATACAGTCTTCAAAACCTTCATCAACCAATACAAACACCCAAAGATTTATTGAACTGGGCGGCGATGCAAATATTCTAATCGTTAAATTTTCCTATTTTACAAAATAATTATGCTAAACGTGTGAAAATCTTAAAACACCATTTTGATCTTGCAAGAGCACTGATTGATACGAAGAAATGTCATTCTTTTATTCCTATAAACAAGAAACAAATTCATATGACGGTATTTCTGTTTTCAACTGAAATTAAAGTGGGTAAAATAATGAAATAATAATTGATGTTCACATACTCATATTATACAATATACATAATGAAAATTTCAGAGTTATAATAAAAGAAATTTCTCTTAATTCTTCCTAAAATCTAAAGCAGTAGTAATTCGTCGATTCAAGAGACGCCGCGCAGTGTTCGCTGTTTTTTAAAACTATAAGTTTTATATAAAATACATTTTGTATACAATTTAATAAGAAATCCAACGATATTTTTTTTAAATTTTAATAATTAAGTGGTAGTTTTTGATAAAAATAATTAATTATCGTTTAAATTGTTAATAACAATACAAATTATTAATTTTTTAAACAAACTGAGATAACATTATAAAAACGCTTAATTTTCCTTTTAAAATGGTTTTTGGATCGTTTTTCTTCGATGATTCAAACCAGAGATATATTTAACTTCAAAGTAGAGGGGGTGCTCAATTTCGTACAAACTTTCATGCGAAAAAACTTTAATAAAAAAATTTGTTGGAGCATAAGCTCACACATTATTTGAAATGGAGTATACATCACGTAACAAAAGTTTCAATCAATTAAAAAAATACGAGATAAAAATAGTATCTATTTCGTCCGATTTTCTCAGGAATACCATTCTGCCGTATTTAAATGAAGATTTATTTCAGTAAAATAAATATATTCTTACAAATAAATTTTTCAATATTTTTTTCTCAGTGTAATTAGCAGTTCTCTGAAAAAAACCGATTATATTAAAAATTAAAATTGTATTTTAAAAGTTTACATTACATTAACTAAAATGCATTTATTTAGTTACGGCATCTAATCACCATTATTATTCATTTTAGTTTGTCATTATATCTTTCACGAGACATGCTTTTTATAGAACTTTTACAAATGTAAAAATAACATCGATAAATGGATTAGTCTTTCCAATTTCGACGCAAATTTAATTAAAAATATTTGATTATCTACAAAGATTAAACTTTAAGAAATATAAATATTTATTTTGAAGTCGTTATCTTTGGCACATTTGGAAAATTTGGAGGTTTTTACCTAAAACTTTATCAAAATATAATTCGTAGGAAGCATGTCTCGACGATAAATTATATAATTAATGATAATGGTGATTGGATGCCTTAAGTAAATACACTTTAATGAATGTAACGTGCTTTTAAAATATTCACTTTAATTTTTAATTTTTAACTTGATCTTTTTTCATAAAACTACTGAATACGCTTTTGTGCTTTTAACTGTACACCGTTTAAACGTTGATGATAATACTGCAGAAAGTTTAATATGCTAGTAACCAATTTAAATATCCTATATAATTGCATATTTTACAGATTCAAGCAAAATTATTTTCAAATATGTATCTAATTAAATTTTAAATACTTCAGCAAAACCATTCTTTCTATATAGATCAATTTTATTGCTCTAAACTATGTCATTTCATTGCAGAATTTCTACATTTATTATTCTAATTTTACTTGACTTTGTATTATTATTGTACACCCCATTGTGCACAATAATAATGTACTCATTTAAAATCCATTCTAGTTGTCATTTGGAAAGCAGAAAATTAAACATATATAAAATATGACACTGTATTATTATCAAAGATGGTTTGAAGAGAAGCCAAAACGTCTGAATTACGTTTTTTTTTTAATAAGAATGAAGTCAATTCTGTATCTCACTAATCGCGCTTTTTTTTATAGATACACAGTTTCCCGCTTGATTTTAGATTAATTGCTTTTTTCTAATGATTTTATCATCACATAGAAAGTAATTTAAAAAATTCAAATTCCATCGTTTTTAATTATAGATAAATTTTTCATTCCTCTCCAATGTACGTGTGAAAAAATTTTACATTCTCGTGATTCATATTTTTAATACGGATAGTTAATTGCAACAGGGCAAACAAGAATATAAATTTGCAATTTAATTCTTATTGCCGTTGTACGCATGTATATAATAAAAATATCGTGCTGTTAAAAGATTAAATCGATATCATGTTGGATACAACCGCCTTTATAAATCAATTTCATATCGGAGGTCTAGCAGTAGTATTAACAGTTTTCGATACCACAACGTTCTCGTCCGATTATTCGAGTCGCGAGCGTACCATCAGCACGACTTTGATACACTGCCAATATTATTCATAGGAAAGACATACAGACTGATTGAATTTTAAATGGCGTTGGTTCGGGTAACGGAGAACGGCGAAAGGGTGGAAAAGGGTACGCGTAAGAAAGCGTAGGCTCTTTGAAGACCGATTTCTGTTGTCGAAGATCGACGACGAGTGAACTCGCGTCGATCGCGATCGCGGCGTGCGTGTGCATAGACACGCGTCCCGGCGCGGCGTCACGCTTTCGACAGAAAGGCTGCTACGAACGACAGGTTCTTTGCAATTCAATTTGATCGACGATTCCGCAAATCCGTCGATATTTGCAATCGTTCGGCAAAAAGGGATTGTCGCCACACTCGAGCGTAATGTCAAACGCCGCACGTGTTTCCGAAAAGAAATTCCCTCCTCTCGAAGCGAGTGGAAAAATATTTGTTTCCTGCGATTGACGACAATGCTCGTCGGCTGTAACCGACGATTTTTGACTTATATACACGAAGGAGGATACGGAGATAAGTGCGCGAACGTTTGGACGATTTATGTCTGTGTACGAGGGTGATTTTCGGACCTTTCCGTGCACGGAACACACCGTGGGAATATATGGCCCGATTTTTTGTAATATTCTAACATATTTTAGTACCACGCAAGCGGCACAGATTACGAGTTTACAAATGAAAAAATAACGTGATTAATTTAAAAGGCCACACACCGCGGAGATTAAACTTTTCTCAGCTAAATAGATTTAACGTAAATTATACACATTTATGCGGCATTTAGAATTTTTACAATTTTATCTAAAATTTAATTCTCTCTGAAAGTATTTTTTATATCTTATATATATATATATATTGAAAAAAGAGCTTGTTAATTATATAAGCTGCCAAATGTTAAGTAAAATAATATCAATCAAATATTCAGTTTATATAAAAATAATATGCATGTATTTTATACTTTTTTAAATATAATAATATAATTTAAATAAATATTACCACAAACGTAATAATATAATTAGTTGTTTGATAATAATTACTAAATATTTAAAAGAGTAACATTATTTTTGGTTATGTTTAAAACCAAATACCTATATTTGATTGAAATTATTTCATTCAACATTTTAATAATACCAAACTTTTTAAAATATAATCTTGATTATTATTTCCATTTTTTGTTAAGATGTTCAAATGATCTCATTTTTTTCTATTGAAATTAGTAACTCTGCTCGCGACGAAATTCAAGTTCGAGAAGGAGATTGGAGGGAATTAACTAACAGATTTAAATATATGTCAGCCAGTTCGATAGGTTTTTACTAATTGCATGAGTTATGATTAATACGCTTACATAGCGAAGCTGATTCGTTTTGTATCGCTATGATTTTCATACGAGACAATTTCCAGACAGTACGTTCGGCTTTCATCGTTGTAAGGCACTATATGATCGATGACGCCTAGTTTGGCTATAATTACTGGTATTATGAAGCGTTATCAGCTGGCTCATGGATTGGACGCGGGTAATACTGCCTTGATTTCGGCTGTTCCTATACCGGGAATTATGATGCTTCATTGAGGGGATTGATTACATTATGCACTAATCAGCTTGACGTCGTGTAACCAAATTCAGCACTGACTGACACCTTCGTATGACAAACTCGATGGAGCGCGTAATCTGCTGGCACACTTGAAGTACGCTAGCGTATGTCGCTACAATGTCGCCATTACTTCAATTGACTGCCATAGAAAAGACGCGGAATAATTTTTTTATCATATACTATGTATTATCACACTGAAAAGTATTTATTGCATTCGCCTCGAAAGGCGCGGTACGATCATTCTATTACCCTTGATTAAGATTGGCAACAAATTTCAATTTTTTTGCATTCTACTTATTTGGTTTTTTTACTTTAAAATGACACAATTCAAAAATTAAAATTTTAATTTAATATAGAAAATTATTGATCAATTTAACAATATTTGCAAAAAATATGCTTTTAGAAATACGAACAATGTTATTTTTATCATTTTGTTTCAATTTTGTTTCATAATCTTAAAAAAATCATTCTTTTCAAATTGTGACATTTTCTATGTGTATTTGTTTAAAAATTTACTGTTGTAATTTTGTATTATCGATAATTAATTTGTAATATCAACAAATATCACATTGTTATATTCTTTAATTACTGAAGAACATGATAATGTGATTTTTGTTGAGATGTAAAATTGTAAAATAACAATTTTTTGAAAAATCTCTCGTCAAAAGCATGTTAAATTACTAGTTTAAAATTTTTAAATGCTTTATTTTTTTCTGCAATAATTTTTTACTGAATTTTGGTGATCTGAAAATTGTATTATTTGGTTGGAAAATACTCCTTATTTTTTGTTAAACAATATAATAGAGTTTTAGAACGGAATAATTTAGATATTTAAGGAAGATATGTACAAAAATCGGAATTGGCAAATATTTTTAAGCGCTGTAGTATACATAATTCTTTATATTGTTTAAATTGGAGCAATGTAAAAGATGTACACACACAGATAAATTTTCTACGTTTATTAATGATGTTACAAATGGAAAAAAAAATAGAATCGTTAGCAATGCTCGCATCAAATGATTCACTTGTATTTGAAAATTATTATTTACATACCAATACAAACATTTACAGTTTTCAGTGTCTTAAAGAAGCTGGTACCCACTTATAATTAACGATGCCTTCGTATAATTTGTGAAGCATCATAAGATCCAAATTGACCGTTGCTGTGAAATATTTATTAGTCGCTAGTGATAAATTAGTTGCGAACTTGTGTTACGACTATAAAGCGGGGCTCGTGCTATCAGTTTAATGACTGCGTGCATCTCTTGGCGTGAAATGATCCACAAGTGACCGTTCGAAGGATAGGTACGAGATGGAACGAGAAGCCGCATTGGCGTGAGGTGTCTTGCAAACTGGCCGAATTCCTCGTTTCGTTGACGGTAAAGTATTGCTTGGTACTCTACGTGTCCCGAATGCTTTCACCGCCACCCCGTCAGCAGCTCGAAAAGCGCGGTACGAGCCGTGAGGCCAGGCCTTAGCTGCTTTGCACATTGGTATTCTCGCTATTTCTAACTTACTGGGAGCTGGTGTGTCTACCGAAGCGCAATTTCGCCGTATTTTTCCGATCGCCTTTTTCCCTTGCCTGTCCGCTACCTCCTCTCGCCCTTCAACCCTCCTCTGAGCGAGTACTTTTTGTTGTGTATAAAGTGTATTCGCCACGCGATCGCCGATTCTTCTTTTGCGATAGTACGAACGGTTCTCGAGAAGTAGTTCCGCCGCGCTGGTGGAACCGCGAAGTCGAGAGGCTCTTTCTTCGCGTTTCGGGGCTCCGATCGAAAGCAGGAGCGGATACTTTCCGCCGCCGTGAATTAAAAAGTTATCCGTAGCACGAGGTTTTACAAGCGCGAAGTTATTACTTTAGTGCGCTGGCAATAATTTTACACCTAGCGTTTATTGAGAAGTCGATTTTTGTTTCTTCTTTCGAAAGTATTTATTATATTTTGTTAATTTGTTGTAACAATTATATAATCACGGAGAATAACAATCAAAATGCTTACTGAAATATATTATTAAATTTCCATTTACGTCAATTTAATAACAGTGTGATAATAGCTATAATAATAGATTTTGCATTTTGTGCGTAGAGTAATAATATCTCAAACTTTCTTATCGGTTTTGATGAAATCGTACACGTTTCAAGAGTTAATATGTTAAAGACGATTTAACTGATGAAGGATAGAAAGTTTAGAGAATTGTTGGAAATAGAAGCATTAGAAATAGAAATAGAGTTCTCTACTAAAAGACGATATAAGATATCGAGCTGTTCCATATTGAAGTAATAGTGTGGAATGAAATTGTGTGCGATTTTATTTTAGATGCTATTCTATCGATGAAATGTGATGGCTAATACATTCTGATGTTGGACATCTTACAAATACATAGCAACATCAATTAAAATTTAATATATTCAATAGGTGATCATTATTGTTAATTAATAGGTATATTTGATCAATAGTTGCTTTTCCGTATTTAATTAATATAATAGAATTTTTAATCGCTGTCAATAACAATTATTCTTTCTTCTACTTTTAGTAAAATAAACGTAAAAAATTTATCTGTATATCTTTTATTCATTTTTCGATATTACGTCGTTCTAATTTAAGCAACATGAATTATATAATCTGATATTCTTAAATAATTGACACTCTTATATTATATACACTCTTGCCCCGTTATTTTAAAAGTAACGCAACTTAAAAAACGTGTCATTTGAGTTATTACTATGAATAAAAAGTAAATATTATTCTATTAATCATCAAAAATGAATAAACGTAACTTTATAAAAAAAATCATTAAAGTCTTTGTAATTTAAAAAGATGGTTTTTAAGGATTAAAAAAAATTATAAAAATATTAAAAATGAGACATTTAATCTTATTAAGAATATATTTTTTATTTACCAATATTATTTATTTAATAGTTGACCATTTTCTGTCTAACTGAGAAATAACTTTTTCAATTGTGAAAACTTATCTTTCTGTTTATGCAATTTTTCGATATACAGAAAAATGTTCAACAATCATTTTTTTTTTTTACTTTTTATTTGTATTAACACAATAAATCTATTGTATGAATTTTCATTGACTTCATGGGCAGCCTCTGTCAATAGAAAACCATCCTGAGGAGTTTCCGCGCGCATTGAAATTCCAGGAGATACGTAGAAGTTTGCCGTTCCATGACGATCGAATGGAATATATCGAAATCCGGCGCGTCCGCGCCGTACACGCATCGACGCCTCGTGTAACGCAACATGTATTCCTTGCGGGCAAGGGAAAAAAGTCAGACGCGTACAATTCGGTTAATGCCGGTTACATCGCTCGACCTGGTTTCCCGCATCCACTCTGCTTCTGGTTAGACGGGAATGTCATGTGCTCGCTCTAGAATTCGATACAATCTCTAACTTCGCGCGCGTAACCCGCGGCGATATTCGATTGTTACAATCCTAGGGGTCGCTCATGAATTTTACATTGCAGCGACGAACTATTATCAAATTCCAATAGACAATTGGCGTTCTCGGGAGCGGAGGCTAAACGGGCTTGCGGTGGTCGATGCCGATGCGAGGTTGAGGAGAGCTGCAAAGATTATGGAGAAACGTGCAACGCGCAGAGATGCATCTTTGTAGATGCGGGCGATTGTCTCCTGAGAAGTTTAAGGATAGGGATGATTCCCCTCCTCCCCCACCTCTCTCCTCCCTACTTCTCCTCCGACGGAGGAAAGCGACGTTAAGTTGCTATAATGGAGAGAGGTAACGTGTACCGCTTCGATAATCGATGTAGCGTGCATCCACCTGAGTCCAATGCCTGCCATCCAGTCGACCCCGAGAGAAATTTCTATTTCGAGGAACTCTGGCGCGCCGCGCGCGCCATCGCAGAGAAAACCCTGCATTGTGCTGAAGAGTGGCATAACTGCGGGCACGATGAAATTCTAATCCAGACCGGCGTGTGAGTCTCGGCGAGCTTATTTTGCGAGAACTTTTTGAAGGGCAACGACGATAAGCAAACGCGCCGTTTTCCGGACGATACGTTGATTGGAAGAATGACTGTATGAAAAAAAGTATATATATGTTAAGTACAAAAAAATTTGTGTAAAAGGAAGATACCATGTATTAAAAAATATTATTTTTAAAAGATAAATTTTAATTAGCAATTTATTTTATATTAACAATGAATAAAATAGGTTGTACTCCTGAAAACTATTTTATTAAAAAAAATGTCTATTAATTGAAACACATTGTTTCCTTAATTTAAAAGTGACACAACTAAAAAATCAAAGTTTTTTTAGAAAAGGGAAAAAAACCATTTATTAACTTACATGTTTGTTTTTATATTATCTTTTTAACTATAATGTGTCCATTTTGTGTTAATAATTATATTGCAATCTATTTATACATATATCAACTTTTGAACAAACATAAGTATTATTATATAAATTATAGAAAATATGAAGCAATTATAATTTTTTAATAATCATGTTATAATTTTGTTTGATATTACTTCTATAATTTGTTCACGGAAGGTTTCGGATTATAAAGAAAGTATTTTTAGAATTTTCACCTCGCCACATTTTAATCTGAAATACGTATATATTTGATGAATTTAGTTTATGGTTTCATACAGCCGAGTAATCTTTATAAATATTTTGCTATTGAGGTACAAACCGAGGTAACCGAACCATCTCACTGCGATGCAATCTAATTTTTCATAATATTTTCCGCATATTAATCAATCAAGTTATATTTAAGAACAGTATTGATGAAGGGTTTGCAGTTTTTCCGACCGATGCGAAATATTTTACACTACTTGGCTGAGTGAGTTTACGATACAATTACGAATGCCTTGCGCTCGAAATAGTAGGTGGGTTGTACCTACTCGGCAAGTACATACTTCAGACAGCAACTAGAAGTGTTCGCTGCGGCAGCTTTTCCTTTTAACTTTTCTTTTTTACTGCCGCCTGATTTCACCGACACACGGAAATTTCTCTCTCTTTCCATCTCTCTCTTATTCATATCTACTATTTTAAATTTCTAAGTGAGCCAACGAAACAAGATTGTCTAAATCAAAGTGACTCAAGAAGTCAGCGCCTGCGGCATACGATCTTCATCAGCTTTGTAACCAATGAGCTAAAGAAAACATGAGGCTCGCTCCTCGTGGACGTTTTTACTAATTCACAAACGGTGCGAAAATATACTCGTCAACGTATTTTAAATTTATTCCCAGCTATCTTGTATTAATTTACGACAAAAATAATTTTATACTTATATGTATATCCAACTTTTAGAATCAATCCTTTTCTTTAATGTCGATAAGTCGATTCCCTTTTTGCAAAATTAGCGCACATCAATTAAAAAAAAAAACTATACATTTGAATACTTTACAACTTTTTCTTTTGCTTTACAGATTAAAGTGAAATACATAAGAATAACCATTTACTCGTAAGTATTGAGAAGCAACGATCTTGTAAAAATATGATTTTTTTTACATTAAATAAATTTTATTGCTTTAATATATTACATAAAATTATACATAAACAATAAAAGAGTCTAAATAGATCGACTTATTAGGAAAGGGAAGAGGTAGCAAAGAGCAATGCCTTTTGGAGAATTATGGGCCTAATTATCGCATAAAACAGTTTATCTCACAGTATTTGCGTAATGTCGCACAATCACGTGACTTCGTATCGATCCTCTGGTGTCTCGGGAACACGTTAGATATTTTTGATCCATCTCTATAATGATACTCGCGATTCGAATGTGTCGTGCCTCTCCTCATCGTTCATTCACGATCGCCAGCAGGAGCTACGATCGATAGCTTCAAGCTGAGAAAAACGAGCCGTGTGGGACGATTACCTCAGGCATGCCTGTTGCGGAAGCGAGTCACCGGTAACTGCCTCGAAACACGAGAAAACCGTAGGAAACTTGGCCATAACTACACGAGGAAAATCAACGATGCTATCAGACAGTGATAAAAGCACACGCGTACAAGACAACGTATGATCTATATCCAAGACAAATGAGCCCAAATTACGACGTTGGGAAATAGCGATGCTGCATAAAATCTTCAGGTTAAGACCGTTATTGCAAATTGTGTTGCGTGAACAATACAAGAATCTAACCGTTAGCCTCTTTTACGATAGATGAAGCTTTAGATATGGTAAAAATTAGATTCCGTGCTACAGAATGAAACAACGAATTTAACGTCCAACTTACTCCGAACGCATTTTAAATCTTAACGTGTCGCTCTCTCGCTAAACCAGAAGTTTCGTGACAATTGATTCACGTTTCGTCAAGGAATCTAAAAGTAAGTAAGTGCACCTTGATAAGAAATCTACAGGAAAAGCGACAGGAACCTGACAATTGCTATTCGTGTAAGACACCCGAATATAATTGTCGAATGCATCTGAAACTCGCGTCGTTCCTCCACCTACAGGATTGATGGAAAGGAAAGGCACAGAAACTAAAATTGTTTGGTTAGGCCGAGAAGCAGGATCGGAAATTTTTGGCACCCGTTCAAGTACACAAAGCGCCTACGTGGACAAATACACGGAGGAGCTGGTTGCCTGGGTGGAGATACCGGTCTGCCTTTACCTATCCACTCGCACAAGTAACGTACGGTCCTTTCGTACGTTTCCTGCACATGTTGAGGCGAGTATATTTTAGCCCCCGCGTGCTCACAGAGGAACACGGGAAGCCTTCGAAACGCGAAAAACTAAAACGGTTAGCAAAGTTGGCAGAATTATGGCAACCGTATAGCTCCAGTCTCGTATATCAAATTATTACTGCGAGATATCGATATTACGATATACCCTTACGTTGCCAATAGCGCGCAGCGCAATACGCGCGGCGATTTACCTTGCGACCTGGTGAGTCTTAAAGGGACTTGTGGTAACGCACGTTTCCAAATCCATACCGCAAATACGGATGTCGTAACATATAATGTCGTAAGTCGTTTGTTGAGCTACTTGGCCGTGATATGATAATCCGAGAAAATGTAGTCGTGACTTTTTTCAGGCTAAATCCCTACTTTATTTCTCAGCCCGTTATCAAAAGAAACGTTGTTTCTCACAATTTCAAAAAGAAAGCAAAATATGGCATTTGAATAATATTTATTTAAATATTTATATTTAATTTAATTAATTATTTATATTTTTTTTTATATTTAATTAATTTTTGCTTTACTCTCTCTCTCTCTCTCTCTCTTAAGAGAAAGTGAGAAAATACAGTAAAACGAAGTTCCTATTGATAGATATCCGGTAACAAATAACGGTAAAAATTTTACAGTGATTTTATCATTACTCTTTATATTTTAAGCCTTTTTTTGACATAATTTTATGTATACTTTTTATAATAATATATAAACTACTAAAAAAATTACATTGATTTATTCTACTCAAAAAGATGAAAATCATTAGTTGAATATTCAAAAGAATAAAAAAATAATTAACGGGCAAATGAGAGTAAACAACTATGCGGAATAAATTATTATTCTATATTTTACATAAGTTTCTTATTTGTATATCTCGGCTAAAAAATTTTCAGCTATTTTCAAAAATTATTATACCAAATTACAAATTAGGAGTCAACTGTTTGTATTAATTCAATTACTGGAATGAAGTGATAACGCTTCTTCGCGTAATTCTAGTTTATTTCGAACAAACAATGAACGTATTAAGATTTAGTTGTGAACCTTTTTTTTTTATATAATGCAAGTGAATTTGGGACACTCACCCACTGCAATCGAGAATTGTTTACTCTCATTTGTCTGTTAATTATTTTCTTATTATTTGAATATCAAGAATTCATTTAAAATTTTAGTTATTTGTTTGAGTTAAATATTTGTCAGAAAAAATAATTAATATTTAGCAATCTCTCTCTCTTTCTCCGCATGCGTAATTAAGTTTTTAGATTAAGCGTATCGAGGTAACAATGATGATGTAAATATCTCACATTATTTATTCATTTAAAACAGAATACGTACGTGACAGAATCATAGACGTATACAGAAATTACAAAGCATTGTTTTATTACAAACAGTATCATCTCTCTAACTTGGTACTTAGAATTCGATAAATCTCACATTACATTGTAAATTTGAATATAATTTAATCTGTTTTAAATTTACTTTTCTCGTATTAAAAATGCTGAAAAAGACGTGAATGGCAGAATTAAATGTAATTCAAAAATAATAAAAAACCGCAGTGTCGATCTTTTTATTAAAAATATTACATTACATGTGCGGATTTTGTGTAATATAAAGTTATTACAAATTAATAATTATTATCACTTATTATAACACAATTGAAATATCTAATAATAAGATTTAAATGAGTTGTGTATGTTCGTGTAATGAATCTGAAATGAAGCAAAAACTATTTGTTATAAAAAATATTAAAAATGGAACGAATAGATTATTTTACTTATTTCGTAATATTTTAATAGTTGGACGATTTTTTAATAGTTTGACACGCGATCTTGATGTTTGTTTAGGCGCGGTGGTTGGACGAGCGGCGCGTCATGTTTACGCGTGGTCGCCGCTCAGTTATTCGCTTACCGAGGTTCGTATGGACAAGTGCTGCTTTGAGTGGCTACATGACTTCTTTTTAGAATGCCAATTGCGACAAGTATTGAGTAATGAGTTACTTTGAGAATCAGTTACTATAATAATGTAATTATTTGATTTTTGATGTAAGAGAGAATATCTGTAACGATTTATTTTTAACAAGAGTAACATTCCGATACGTAGATACGTAGATAAAATGAACATTATCTCTCTTTAAGAGATGAAAGAAAAAAAATTATGAAATAATTATAATGGAATAGAAAAAAGTGTCGGGTGTATCGAAACATTAGAAAGCACGTAGAAAATACGTGTCTCTCTGAGCTGTTTAACAATTGAAATGGTATCGAGAAACGAAAGCAGAAGATTTTCACAGACTCCTTTTACGAGGGATGTCCAAGAGGTCAGTTGTATCTACGCCGACGATTGAAGCTTATGGAGGTTAATGTGAAGTTGGGGTTGAAATAGGACATCCTGGACGCGTAGTCAGAAGATTCTCGGTAGATCCTTAAAGATTTTAATAGGGCTTTTACGTGATAACGACACGCGTGTGACTAGAATAATTAAACAAATTTGCTCGTATCACGAAGTAATAAGGCAGACCTGTGTGCATCTAAAAATTATAATGACATTCAAGGATAAGTTTGAAACTGCAGAAGCGAATAATTTTCATCATCGGATATACAATTAATTTCTGTGAAAATTTAAATAAAAAAGACTTACAAAAATCTGATATTTGCGTAACAGCATATTATATTGTTATAAAATAAATATTTATTTTATTTTATAAAACATTTTATTATATAATTACACAAATTTAGATTATCTATAGAAATTATTGAACTATTTGAATGTTACTCCATGTTGATAAAGTTCTGCAATTTTTATAATTATGAATTATTATGGTGCGGTTTTACATACCGTTGTATATAATAGTATAAAAATGTACGTATATCAATGTCTCAGAGCTCATTTTTGTTTCGTGACCGAGTACAATAGATTGATTATAAGACTATTATGCTTCCAAATATTCAGGACATGGAATGAAAATTAACGAACGTCACGAAGATCTATTATCGTAGTATATACAACTTCAGTAATTGCACAAAAGAAATTTTACATTATAGAATACGGTAATGGTAAAAATATCCGGAAAGCGAGAAAATAACAACGATATTTATATAATAAAGTGTATAAAAATTAAAAAACACCACACGAGCATACTCACTGTATTCAAAATGATACCATTTTCTAGTAATAATCCTAAATTTTTGGACCACTTCTAGTAAACCGCTGGAATTATCTTCAGTCACATGATAATAATGTGCATAATACAAACTCCACGAAGCATTCAAGCAATTTACATTTGGAAGCCTGTTCTCCGTTCTGAATTAACTGTGATATATATGTACAGCGACTAAACATTTGAAATTATTTAGAAATTTTAGACAGGGGTACTTGCGTGCTAAACGTATAAATTCAATGACGAAAATGAAAGGCGCATAATACGCGTGATATATGAAAAAAAACGTAATATTAAAAATAATTCCATATATACAAACCTAATTATAGTAATACGTAACTTTTTATAAAGATTTATATAAAGTTTTTAGAAATTCTCTCTCTCTCTCTTTCTCTCTCTCTACATAAATTTTTATAAGTTTTTTTTACATCTATGTCAATTTTGTAACAAACAATGTAATAATTATATAAAAATATGTATTTACATTTTGTGTGTTTCCAGCGTATAATTGCTTTACTATTTATGTCATCATTTCTTGTGTCATTATTTCTTATACGTTAAACCACTTTTGACTATGTTCACAATTTATTCTGCAATATTATTCAAAACAAATGTGGATTTAATTTCGAAATTATTATTAATCCATTTATATTCAAATAATTTGAATCAATAATATTATGTTCCTTTCCTGCATATCTGTACGTATGTATATTTTGCGTCTTTTTTATTCTTCATTTTGTCTCGCACGCTGCAGGAATGTACACAAAAATGACGTTTATTTTTTCACTGCTAAACAGTGTTTATCAGTTTTCCTACATTAAAACTGTAGCGTGGCAAAATTTTGCCATCGTTTCCTCTAAAAAATACTTCGAAAATATATCACTTGTTTTTCGTAAACACGAGAGCGGCTTTTATCCGATGGAATCCTAACTGAGTTCAAACTGATTATAATGAAAATTGAAGCTGCTATTGTGGCGCGGCCCAGATTCCGGTGTGTTCCCGGAAAATTGAATTGTACGGCAGAGAAACTGTCCAGGGAGAGAAACGTGCAGAATCCTCCGTGGAAAACAGCTAGGTGGGACTAATTTTCAATTTAACCGTTCATCAGAATGACCAGCCGTGAGCAAACTTGCTACGTTTGTTTCTGCGCTCAGCAGATTGTGGCATTATTGCCGACACTCTTGAAATGATAAACTGTCTCCGTTACTTGAAGGATTACGTTTGCGAAAGATTAAAACGTGAATAAACTGTTCAAGCTGAAACGCAAGGCGTTGTTAAGTTATTTACACGTACTGATTTTACGTCTGACTAAATTTTAATTGCATACTGATTGTTACATCTTACATAACCAAGATTAGTGTTCTCTTTTCTATATATATATATATATATATATATATATTTCCTTTTTCTTATTTATTCAGACCTCGTATCTACTTTCCATTTTAGTTATTTTATGCAGGACTGATATTGAATATGGAAATTTGCAGCGTTTAGAATCACGAAGAAAATTATAATTATGCGTAAAGTAATAATATAATAATGACGTCGGAGTAGACAATTGAATGATTAAAAATTGCTCTTGTAGAAGAAAAAGTGTTAACAAACTGATAATGTAATCTACATAAGTAGCTACGCGTTTTTTTTTAACGCATCGAAGTATGCGTGGCGTATGAACTTACCGCAATACTCAAGAAATTCAAGCAGTGATTTGTTACGATTGTGCTGATGCATTTTGATCAAGTTACCTTTGTTAACACCTCACTGTTCCATTGGTCAATGGTATCCAAGAGGGAGTGAGCCGCATCTGCATACAGCATAAATCACAATCCTCGGTACTCGGAATGCACGGTGGACGTGCATAATCGTAAGACAGGATGTATTTGCGTTACATGCGGCACGCCACTAATCGCTTAATACAATAATATGATTTCGCGTTCGTAGCTTCCTGTTAAGATGAATATACATGTTTAAGATGTACATTCGGACATATACAGTCATGCGATGTTAATTACGCGCATTACTAGACGATGCTTCAACGTCCTTTATAAATCATCGGATGCAGACGGGTTAAAACAACAAGCAAAATTATTAAATTATCAACAATAAAATTTTCATACAAACTAGTCGCGAAACCATAAAACCGCACAATGCTTGTCTATTCATTCTAGAAGCTTATATCTTCTCTATACAATTAGAGTTAAAAGCTATATATTGTTAAATCATCTGTCAGGATCTTGTGACTCGTGAGGTATATTTATTATAAAAATATCGACATTTTATATTATTAGATATTTAACAGATTATTTGAATATGTGGTAGTTTGAGTAATTTAACATATATAATATTTGATTTCAACTTGAGAGATACGAATATTTTTTCAATATTCAATACTTATTAATTTCAAATGACTTTTACAGAAAAAAGTCAATCGCGTTTGCAGTATCCGTATTCAGCTTAAGTAAAATCCAATAGCTGTCAAATCACGAGAAACGCATATCTCATGAAATTTCAATGTTAACTAGACACAGTTTCGTTGATAACTGCAAGATGATAATTTTTAACCTGGTATTTTTTGTACAAATTATGCATTTTGATATACAGGGTATTACCAAATTTTTTTACGCACCCTTTATATTTAGGTAGAGTAGACTTCGGAAAGTCCTCTATCATTTTGAAATTATCGCAATAGTTAACGAGATATTAATTTCTAAATATTGCTAAGTAAGCGAGTAAAATTGACGCATAAGTTAACATTAAGATATTTTTTCAGAGTTCTTTGTGGAATATCTTAAAGATAATTCTTAGAGAATACTTATAGTGGTTTTATGCGTCATTTTGAGACATTTTGCTCATTGTGTAACTAAAAAAATTGCGAAAATTACAAAATGGTAGAGGATTTTTCGATTCAGTTTAGTTCGCAGTTTACAAGCAGCGGGTAAAAAAGTTCGAGACATCCTATACAACACGTGCGCTCACACACACACACACACACACACACACACACACACACACACACACGCACACACGTGCGCAATTTTATTTGAATATATAGCGTCGCATGACATTCAATGCAAAACGGCGACGTATTCACGATACCGCATACATGTCAACAAGCGTGTAATTCGACGATCGTACTTTCCAAGTGTCAGTCTCTGCAAAATGAGATGACACCCTCTCGTCTCCTCCTTGTACTAAAGTATTATAATTCAAACATGTTGCATGTGATTGCCACAGATCTCGTCACACAGCGTTTGTATACGTATCTACGTATATAGAAAATGATCTCGTATAAAGTGAAGGTAATGCGTAATCAAAGACACTCGGAAACTCGTACAGCTGATGCGTATTCCATTTCTGCGCTAATTTCCGAACTTGTGTAGCTGATAAGTATTAATCATCACGTAGATGCTGTATTGGTATGCGAAGACACAGCTCGGCACAGATTTGCTCTCTATGCTAACTCTCACGTAAACAGATCCATCGAGCGTCCTTACCCTAAATCCGCATACGAAGTTTGGGCTCATGGCTAATTGTTTACTATTTGCACTGCGTCTAAGCAAGCTAAGGGTGACAGTTTCGCAGACCGCAAACTGCGTCTTCCAGAGTTCCTCTATCGGGATATCTCTGTAATTTATTCGATGGACACAATATTCATTTCTCTCAACATATATTTAAAAAGAATGTTTGATAATTAAGCTCGGTAAGTTTGAACGGCGTATTGGAAGAGATTGATTGAATATCGTATTTAATACATATATACGTGTGCTTTGCGCAAATATAAATATTTCAACAAAACTGCTCAAAAAATATTGTATAAGATAATATAATAAAATAATTAAAAATACTTAAAATAATATAACAATTGTTGATATTATTGAAAGTTATTCTGCCTTCGCTTAATAATAAAAACTCAACAAAAACCTCTTCTAAATAAAGAAAAAAAAATTTCATCAATTATATTCACCAGTATTTACCAATACATTTTGTACGTTTTTAATTTCCCAATTTTAATAGAAACGATACTTCTTGTCTTTTGAATTAACGGTCCCTTCAATATTTCCATACTCTTTTTCGATCTTTCTAATATCCAGGTCAATTTGAATATCGCAATTCAAAGCATCGGTAAGTGGCAGACTGAATTGAATGGACGATCCTTGAATAAATAATGAAAATTTACTATTTCCATTCGCCGGCCGTTATTCCGTCGGTCTTGGAAATTTGCAGAAACAATTTTCAGCGAAGATTAGGTCGAGCGAAATCTCGAAAACCTGGACTCTCCGCTAGACACGGAGCACGATAGGATAATTTTACCGGAGGGCTATGCAGCTGGAATCCCATAGCAAGGAGGTTTAACTGTACCATCGTATGGACGCCTTGATAATCTAGCTGCACCTACCTCTTAATAGTACGCCGTCCAAAGTTACCAAGGATTTCTACAGTCTTCGTTAGGTCCCAGTAGTATACACGCTACGTACTTAATCCAGGATGTGCTCTCGGATAATTATAAAGTTGAAACAGGTATAGAAAAACGAGAGAAAATCTTTAAAGGAAAAGTTTTAAGTTCCGTTTAAGTTTGTCGTAACATGATAATTATAACAATATTAATGTTAAAAATTGCATTCAAACAAAGGCAAACTGTAATGTCACTTTTTATCACAAAAATTCATTTATTTATTATAAATTCTGTCATTTTATATTTTTATTCTTATAAGAATTGTTATATGATACAACTTTATCATATTCTTATTTACAATTATTATTGTTATTATAATTTATTTACAATTATTAATATAAGTTAATACGTGAGTAACTATATCTACAGTGTAATAATGTGTGTATATATATATGTATATATATATATATATATAAATCTTTTCTTATCTGAGAAAATCGAACTTACTGTAGCGGTTATCTATTCATAGCTCGTATCTTTCTCTAGACAAAAGATGGATAGGACTCAGAATAAAAAAAGCGTATAACCTTGCGGTCTCAGTGCAATGGCGGGTATCTACGTCCGTCTTTTTTTACTCTCAATCCACAAGGGAAGAAATAAATCCTGGCGTGAATCGCTCATCTGGAAACTAAGGGGCAAGACAGGGAAGGAAGTGCTATTGTTCGCGCGTGGATGACAGTCCCGAAAATAAAAATCCGCCCGCGGTGCTCCATCCAATATCGAAAGAATGCCTTTGAAAGAGGAGAAAAATGTCGTAACGGACATTCAAACGCTCGGAGACGTCTATGTTAAATTTCATTATTTAACAGTTTCGTAAATTTTATGTATTATATTATTGTACTTCTCAAATATATATATTAAACATATATCAAAAAATTTCCAATTGCATTTCTGCAAGTATCTTTTTATTGTATAGCAAATCGTTCATTTATACATTAGTTAAATATTTCTAGATTTGACATTACATCGGCAATTTAGTTATCGAAATTTAGTATTTTAAGTAAAAAATATATGCAATAAATAACGACCTAGCTTGTACATTCCGCGCATATTGTGAATAATTATATGATAAAATTCCCTTGACAATATAAAATATTTCTGCTGATTAAATTATTAGTTTAGCAATAAACCATGGACATAATATAGCATCGATTATTAATTTATGTGTGTCGGCGTGTTTCATACATAACAAGTATATATGTATCCAATGTATCGGAACGGCGCGCTATTTTTTTTTTTTTTTGTACGGTAGGCGACGCGACGGTAGGCAATCGCCGCATGCCAAACTTGCTTCATTAAGACTTTCGAAAGAAAAGTACGCCAAGTACGCCGGATTAATTACGCGCGTATACTAAATCGAAAGTCGAAGTTTGCTGGTCAAATGCTGGTGAATAAGTTAATAGCGGCAAGGCAATTATTATTAACTATCGTTTTTAATTCAGCCGCAAATTTGCTTCTGGCTCGTTGCGTTCAAGAATTATCGATGATAGTCGCGAATAGCCGTAGACAGACATTGGGTGAGATACTCCCAACGATCGTTCGGCTCGCCGGCCGTGAGGTGCTCTTCTCGCCGCAACAGTTTTAATATGCTAAGTGCCTGATAGCCCATAACCGTAATGTTTAAACTTTGTGACTTCTTATTGCAAGGATATGCGCTCCGGTATCGATTCGGTATGATAACGCGCACTCACGTATCGAGTTTGCGTCGCACTCGCAAACTCGAAGCTCGAAAGCTCGCGCGCAGACGACCCAGTTGGAAAACATTAACTGCGCGCCTACCCCGTAGACCCCTGCCGCATTTATTACCGCGCATTGAGCCGCACTTTTCGTTTTCGGGAGGAAAACTTTCCGTCGTAACTCGGTGTCCCAAATAGGCAGCCGAGAGTACGCTCCGCGATTCGACGCGACGTATCCGTGGGAGTTTGCTGCCTGGGGTACAGCAGCCCTTAATTTCCACCGATGGAAAAATCGATATTGTTTCCGACTCCGCTACGTACGCAACCATAAATTCAAAATAGACGCCGGATGTTGAGGGCACTTTCAGACATTGTGGCCGCTGTCACAACTGTGTTGTAGGAGTTTCGCGACTGGAACTCCGTTGCCAAGTTTCGACCAAATTATCTCTAACTATACAAGTGCATTTAAACGTCACGCTTATCTATTATCAATAAATATCCGAGCAATTGCAATTTTCGCGCCAATATTTTAGCCACATTTTAAATGTTATTTTATCACAAAGTTTAAGACCTGTGTGAATACTGTAAATATTTTTTTATTTAACATTTTATTTTATAATTTTTATGATTTGTACATTGTTTTTATTTCACACAATTTATATGTATTTTAATGGTTATTTATTTTGGTCGATAAAAGCTCCCGAACAATATGAAGTCTAAAATTATGGCATAAGACGTCTTTAAATCGTCTTTTAAACGCAAAAAAAAAACATGCCATGATCTGATTTTAGACACTTTTTGTTGCTTGGGTTACTTTTATTTATAGTTTTACTATTTTTAAATAATACCAAATTGTTTCATACAATGTAAAAATTTTGCATACTTATAAAAAATTATAAATTTTTACGTATTTCTAAAATATATGAGAATTTCTACACATAAAAGCGGTTTTCTTAAATACATTAAATTCTTACGCAATTTCCTTACAACGATCTAACCACAGATATAATCACGTGTTGAATGGATTTCACAACGGATTACACACGCTAGCATTGAACTATAATAGCATCAAAAGATGTTCTCGGATGATTACGTGCTACGTATTTGTTCAAAGAACATCATGCTGTCTAATATCGTCTTTGTTCAGTTGCATCTTGAGATATGAGGTGTTCTAGGCATTCGATTAATTTTGTAAATTTGTCAGATTTTGCAATAATATTTACATTAATCTTTATAGCATATGTGTGCAATTTTTTGTTTTTTTAAATAAAATGTCCTGACGGTTTGATAACAAATGTAATGACAGTTGTCATTTACATTACAATTTTATTGACAGATTAAATCGCTTGGGATATTTCTACACAGCAACTTGTTCAACATAGGACAATTAAAGGGCTAAAAGCCAATTATGTAATAAATATCACTTAATTTAAAACATAAAAATAAAAATAATTACAAACGTTTCGACGCCGATCTGGTCATTTTCAATGTTACAATAAACAAATTATAAATATAAAATTATTGGAAATGTATAAATTATTGCTTGTATAATTCTTACTTCTTCCTTTAATGTTGCAAGTCGATAAATAAAAATAGTCAAATTGGTCATTGAAAAATTCATAGCAGAAATGCAATAATAATCAGATAAAATGCTGAGAGTCAACGGATAAAAAGTACGCAAAAAGTTCATCGTGGTGAATCACAGTAGTTATATTTTATAAAAAATTAGTTGGAGCAAAATTACAAAAGAAGTAAAGAGCAAGTGGTCTCGACGATGTCAGATAACGTCAATATTATAAAATATGTAACTATATTGATATATACGGTTACATATTTTGACAGTTTTCAAGTTGTTCTTGCTCCATTTTCAGTGAATGTTTGCAAAATAATTTATCAGATTTTCCATCAACTAAAAATATTAGTATTTTCCGTCGTAATATCAACTTATGATATGATCAGATTTTTAATTGATTAATATTCCTTTGTACAATGTTATCAGCTGATATTCAATCTTTGTTTTAGTTTTATGAATAAATAATTATTTAATTTACTAATTACACCACAATATATATGTACAAGATTAGTTCTACATTAATTGCAGTTTTTTAACATAATAAAATATAATTATGTATATAGAGTGTATTTTATACACATCACTTTGTATCTCAGTTTTTATTCTCTCTCTCTCTCTCTCTCTCTGTTCCTCTTTTTAATATTTACAATTAAATAAAGATTTGTTTTATATATCATATCTTCTATATAAATATATATATAACATACAAACGTTTTCTTTATTTATATTAAGCAATTTTTATAACATTAAAAAATTGTTCAATTTTTTTTTATTATTCCGTCAATTTTTTTATTATTTAGTATGTTAATTTGGTGGATTTTTAAAGTTGGGATACGTCCCACTTAGTCACATGAAGTTAAGAAGTAAAAGAGACATAGAAAACAAAAATAAAATTAAAAACAAAATCACTTGTTATAAGAGAAGAAAGGACCGCGTTTTAAATCTTGTTTTGTCAGCCTGCATCATTTTACGGTTAGTCTTCTACACTTCTCGTTTATCTTGAAAGACCGCTAGCAAAGTCGTTGGCGGAATATCTCGAAGCTGCGGGAACTTTCAGTTTTACGACATTGGATAATGTCGCGCGACAAGCGAAAGTGCGGGGTGGAAGAAGAGGCGTGAATGCGAGTCACGTTTAGCTCGTAGCAACGCCAAGACACTGGCGATATCCTGGTTGACAAGTAAAGCGGAATTCTTGAAGACACATAGATAGTAGACACGTCCCACTAGTCGATGTGCATTCTACCAGATCTTAGATGAACAACGGAACATAAACCATGTCGTTTTACTCTCCGAAGAGAGTTAGGAAGTTATCTTGCGATCCGAGAACGCCGGAAAATTCAATGCATGTGTATATGTATGTATATGTACGGTAGAATTTTTTATCATCAAACTTTGAAAAGAAATTTCTTTTATATCGTAGTCCAGTTTAGCTTCCGTTATGTATCTTATATGTTTTGCGTAAAGAACTTATATTTTTGCAGAAAATTTTTATTATAAATTATTTCACTGCTGTAAAATATATATAGTTTCATATTGTTTTGTCCGTACATAACCAAAAATCTTGTTTTAATATCGCACTTATTACATAAAAATTATTCAAACGAGAAGTCTTCTAATAATAGGCTAATAATATATAATCTCGTCCGAAACTGCTGATATCGATCCAACTGTTGGATAAATTTTATAATATGTTTGTTTCTTGCAAATGCTTTTTACGATCCAGACGTTTCTTGAAATCCAAAGGATTTTAGCCCAATTTTTAGATCCGTGAATCCTTGTAAAGTTCTTGAATCCTTGAGTGTTTGCTTTTGCTGGGCTTTCTACATTTTCTGCGGTATACGTGCGTTTCTTTTATAGCTGGGATTTAGATAAGATCTTACGTGCACCCTTTTCTACAGAATATGCTGATTCTTAGATATAACGATTACTGACAAGTGACAAACAGCTCGACACAAAGCACTGTGCGCCAATTACTGGAGCGCAAACTTCAACTTCGTGGTTTCGATGATTAACAGATACAACTTGCCATCAGATCATGACTCTAAATAAGTGCGTGTATTAGATTGACGAGCTTGACTATTGCACGCGATGTTCAAGGGATGTTAACATCTGTTTGATTGTTGATGATTATTACTGATTTGCGGAAACATTGCTAATTTGCATACACGAACCTCATTCAACCCTCTGAAGTTAACGGCGAGTCTATAGAATCAGCTTAATTTAAATCTCTTTGCCAAAAATTTTAATCGATCCAATTTTTTTATATTACGTTTGCTTTGAATAATTGTTATTACGGAAATGGCTAGAGCCGTCTGTATTACCGATAAAACTATCGTTTTAAAGTTAATATACACGTTTATTGTTGCAAATAAATTAATATTCCTAATTTTTTCGACATTACAAATGGAAATTATTACGAAAAATTTTCTTACAATGTATAAAAATATAGCTTTCCGAAATTTCTGTATAAAATTTTTCAAACAACTTTACGCATAGCATTAATCCTTTAAAACACGCCATTTTTATTCTTTTTTCTTTACGTTATTTGTTAGTGATATTGAATGTCAGTGGTTAACGGATCTTTCCCGGAACTATCGATATATATCGTTTCATTGGTATCGGTTCCCCGAAACAAGTCGATTTCATTCTCGTGCTTTTAGGTAAAACTGTTTTCTTATCGACACGTTGATCAATACGTCCAATTTATGTACATTTGTCCGATTGATATTTATGACTTGGATGGCCATCGCGGCCTCAACTTTGTGATGTAAGCGTTTTCGTGTCACGCAACGTTCACGCTTGTTGGTACCACGAATCACAGCGTCTCCTGTCATGTCTTGTCAATAGCGGCACATATCGCCTGCGAAATTAGAATCGTAAACGAGAAAGAGTGACAATGTATTACGCGTTTCATATTTCTATAGAAGCCGCGAAACGAGGTCACGCTCGTCTCGATCTGGTCCCAGTGAATTATTGGAACGTTTTCCATGAAGAATGCCGCGATAGGCATACGTCGCGGGGCCGATTGATGTGCTGTCCCTCGTCTGCAAATCATGTCGAAACAGAAGGCTTAATGTTCCGTACAAATCAAATTCATGTTGGGGTGCCAACGAAAATTCGTTAGATACGTCAGCCTCGATTTAGCTCTTTAGACAGTAAATTTTTAAGCACTTGATCTAACTCGTTAGTGCATAATTTTTCACTTTTTTACTACGACATTTCACAAAATTTTTGCTAAAAAGCATGTAAAAAAAAATATAAAAAATAAAATCGATGTAAAACCGTTATTTGTTATTCGAAGAATAAGAATTTGAGAGACGTTATAACGAAATTTACACAAAATTTTTACTGATTTCAATTTGAAGTAATTTCAATTTAGTGTACTAACTGTGCATTGAGAGTGAAAGGTGAAGCCAAATGATTTTTATGTGCGAACTATTTTTTAATATATAGAAGAAGAAAATACATTTACAGCCGAAGAAAGAAACCTAAAACTATTATATAATATTTTTACAATTTATATCTATTTTAGGATCTGACAATAACTTTTGTTAACATCGAAAACGGAATTGCTTTCATAACTTACATCGAGGCGAATCGTGGAAATAAACGCCAACGTATAACACGTTGCGGTTACTTTATTTTGCTTTTGACCTATACGCGAATACTGTGATCGTATATTTTATTCTTATTCCGTATTTTGCTTTTTTTTTATTCTCCATCGTTTTCCCCTATTTCGTGTTCCAATAGAAGTTCCTTACTTTCTTGTGTAACGAGCTGAGCTACGCGCATTCTGGCAGTCAAGCTATGGAGAGGTAGATACCAATTCTGATAAATCGCTTTCTTTTCCGTTAACAGAAATATTGCTGTTTTACAATAGAGAAATAATTGCGTTTTGTTAAATCTATAATAATACATTAGTTTATTTTTTTATAACTCATTTGTAACAATCATCTAGATAAAATATTACATGCTATTGTATGTTAATGTCACTTGATGACTTTTGAAAAATTTAGTAGTTAACATAAGAAAAAATATCGTGGATCTTAATGTCTAATAATAATTTTTACGCGAATCACGAGTGCGTTCAGATTATTGGGCCGAAATTCGAATCGAAGCAGCGAGCATTTCGGGTAAATTTTATTGTTTTTTGCTGATCTGCGAACAAATATTGATTGAAATGCTCGTGGCTCGAGGTTTGTCTTGAGTTTTGGCTCGATAATTTGGATGCATCCTTATAACTTATTTTATAATTAATTTTAATCCAAGCAAATTGTATGCCAACTATTTGTCGATATTGAAACACAAGTTTTAAACTAAAGCTGAAATACGTACTCTCTACTCTTTGGAGTGGAACCTCACTAAGAGTGAAAATTGAGCCAATCTTGAAAAAGAGGCTCAATTTTCAATCATTAGAATGAGATTTCACTTTTCAGAATTAATGAGATTTACTCTAAAAGTTTTAGACAGTAATATCATAAATTAAATTGAAGTTATTTAATAATACTAAGGCTAATTAGCATCTTATAAGATACCGTTAGTAAAAAATTTATTGCGAAAAATATCAGTTAAAATTTGAAAAGTAATACGTATGTAATATATGCATGTATTTATACATGCATAAAAATATATTTGTGTGAGAATTGTTAATAACACGATCAATCCAAGTAAACGACAGTGAAGTTATTACACGTATGTGCGCGATGAAACTGCCGCCTGCATTTAAATTCCAAAGTTTGCATAAACGTTTTCATAAATACTGGACGAGCTTGCTTTTAGAAATGGTTGCGCGATTGCCTTTGAAGCGACAAAAAGTGCAATATACGCGGGTGTGCGCATTCTGCATGCAAATATTGTGGCAATTTAATTGCATTAAAATTTAGATAAATTTCGAGCGAAGATAATTGAAAAACAACGTCTGCATTATATATATATATATATACAGAACCGCCATAGAATAAATACGATATGGCGTTAATGCTTCTTAGTTTTTTGTTTGAATAAAATTATATAAATTGTATACAATCCTTTCAACAGTTTCCATCTAAAAAATTTATGTAATATTGTAACATTTTAATTTTATGAATTATATTTTAATAATTATATAAATAAAAAAAGAGAAAAAACGAATCACTTTTAGTTTTTTAAACATCAAGATCATTATACACGCAGCTTTTGATACATTCTGTATGGCATGTTTGTTCACATAAAAGCATGCGACTCAAGTGTCTATTAATAATGTTACCCGACATCAGCCATTGTCTTGCTAGTTACAGATGCTATAATCATTTAATATTACAGCATAACAAGTCTCTTGTTGGAGCTGATGGATGTAGTGTAGCCTGCAGGTATCTTGAAAATGCAACGGCAAAGCAATTTTTATACGTTGCGAAGAATAGGGAACTGTTAGTAATTCATTCTTGTATCTTTTGTCGACTTCCGCCCGGGAGTTCATTGCTATAAAGCTATGCTTCTTATACGAACGTATTGAAAATCGAGGCCATAGACCGACGTCATCCAATATAAATTCAAATTTTTCATCACGCCTGCGGTTGCCACCTTTTTTATGCTCGGCACACAACAGCTAGTTCACGAGACTTTATTAAACGATAAAAGACTAAAAATATAGACACATATGACACGACTGAACAATACGTGTATAATAATTTTTTTTATATAAGTAATCTATACTTATATTATTAGAAATTGATATCATTATTAATTCCTATTACTATCTATTATCATTATCTATTAGAGATAGAAATAATATCGTGTCTCTTTTAGAGAGACAGAGAAAATCGAAGTTAATATAATCCCTTTTCGATTTCTAAATTAGTCGAAGTTATTACTGCCAGTTGCAATCACTCACTTCTTAATATTAATGCATGAGGAAGTCTCAAATAGACACAACTTTATATGATTATAATATATCACAAAATAAAGCCTTTAATTAAACGTACGTTGGTACAAAAAAGAATTATACTTTTATATGGTCGTATGATCGTTTATATTCAACAAAACTTAGGATAGATTCACAAAGATAAAAGTGAAGTAAGTGGAGAGAGATAAAAGAAGGAAAGGCGTCTTCGCAAATCTAGTTAATAGTTAATATAACTTGTGCGACATTTACGCAATAAATAACAACAATAAACTTGTTTTTGTTCACTTGTTAGAAATAAAATTTTATTTTGCTGTATTTAAATAGGAATTTATATTTCAGAGTAAAATAAAAATTATATCTTACATATAATAAAATAAAATGTATATAATAAAATTTCGAGTAATTTTATTCAGTGTAATGCGTAAAGATTTCTCGTGACTGGTTTCTTAATAAGTTACAACAAAAGAATCGACTAAGTACTACATTTTCTATTGGTTATGCAGACAGTTCTCGATCGATGACAGTCCGCGACAATTACAGTTCATTAAGCGGCAGCTTCAATCGGTAGCCCGTTATGGAAGCGGTTGGCAATGAAGCCTTCGTCCTCCGTTGCAATTTAACTTGGCCGCCGCCGTCTTCATTTTCAGGCGGCGAATGCATCGTGATTTACATCTCAAAGAAAGCTCCGGAAAGGCTTAACTTAACCATCGATCGTCATTTACGCCTTTGCCGTCGATCTCTAAATGCAACCATACTTTGCACCGCGAATAAATCAAGACGAAATCTGTTCGATGAAATGTGTCTGATGAAATCCAAATAGAGGATATTTGATACGTTTGATTCTACGATAGATTCGCGTGAATTTATTTCTTCCCCTCTCTCTCTCTCTCTCTCTCTCAAAGTTTTATATTTGTTAGAAATAAAAATAATTATAGAAATACTTTGTTCCACGTACCTACTATGACTGCATATATATATATATATATATGTATATACTCGTGCACGTTATTCAGTAAAGTTTCTAATTAAATCCTTTGAGCACCGAAAACAATTTACATTAATAAATAGCGTGGAGCGATTTGTAGATTTTACGTTAAATCAAGCGCATTCCATCTCTTTGCTTTCCACGAACCGCTTTGTTTCCGATATCCTTCTCGTCCGCCACGTTTCGTTTAATTAATGTTCTCCTATATTGTAACATCTGTAGCATAATGTAACACTGTTACAGAACCATTTCGTAAACGCGCAAGTTTCGCGATGACGCGTTTACTTGGAGCTGCGCAAGATGCCGTGTCCTTAGAGAATCTTCAATGGAATATTATCCCAGGGAGCACCCAGTTAAATGGCGCTATCATCTTGAGAGACTCGTTTCAGCTCGGCCATTAGCGCATCCACGAACGTCAAACTTTGCATATCCGCCGTGTTGGGTTTGCTCAGTGGCAAGTATAGTCATTGATAACCACCGTGTCGTGTCGTGCAGAGAGCGATAGGGGAAAGTCGGCAAGCAGCGCTTCGATTCCTCCCGTGACGACCCATATCCCTTCCGAAGCGGACAGTATATAAGTCACGAGGGATGTAGTTGTTCTAATGATGGCAGCTTTCAGGCAACCAGTCGTCACCGTGTCCGATATGGCTTCTTAGGAAATCAATTAGTCTCTGGAGTGATAGTTGGTGGTTGGTATATATATGCGATTGCGCGATCGAGTCTTTGAGCTATTATTGAGTAGTGCTAAAAGCGCGAAGCGCTCTTTCTTGACGTTTCGCGTGATTTCTCACACCGTTAAGATATCTCTGGGTCACGTTTCGAGTTATTTTCTACTAGGCGAGTGTTCTTTTTGCGTGAGTAAGCAGAAATTCAGCCGCCACTCGGTTCTTTATATCCGGTGTCGGCAACTATTAAAGTTGCTCGACTTTTTTCCATCGATCAGTTACAAAAACGCTATGCCTGAGCATCGTGCCGCCACTCCGAGACAAAAGCTGTTACGAGTAGGGTGTAAATGAATGAGCCGTCCTGTCGTGAAAAATGGTTCCAGCCAGACTCCGAGGTATCTGTTAACAATTGGTCACTGTAGTTCCATGTTGACGCGTTTCCTCTGATGCAAAAACACAATAGGTCATTTTATCTGTCATTTCAAATTTTCTGCTAGCTCTGAAATTTAAAGTCTATGAATATCAGAATATCAGATTGTTTCATCAATCAAATTGCACTATGATTTATATCTGTCCCTTTTATTGTGGCAATACCTCGATCGTATATCCACGTTGATTAATTTGTCTCAATTAACAACGGCCATTCATACATTTAACGATGTACATCAAACTTCTCACTTAATAAACACGATTATCATTTCAGTATGCCAACTTTATTGGCTGATTCTCAGTATTTTACAATGCGTGTCGATGTAATGCCATTTGGTTCGGATACCATATATTGAATTACAATAAATGGAATTTTACATCAATATTCTACATTATATCTTTGATTGCTGCTGAACTGGCAATAACTGTCTAGAAAGTAGACATTTTTTGGTTTTTTAAATGGAATAAGCTGGAAGCTATTTTAGAAGTGTTGAAAGCCAAGTGAACGATTGAACCACTTTGAATGCAATGCAGTAGATCGTCGAAAGATTCCGCAAAGCCAAAACTTTAGAAACCTTTTCCCAAAGGCGAGAAAATTTAAGGATCAAACTCCGTAATTTCGCTGAACATTTACCAAGTTTCCTTCAGAAACTTTTTGGAAGTGTAAGTGGACTTTGTACAATATAAACTTTTGTCTAACAAAAAATATAGTTTTGCCTACATTAGATGAAATTATAAATTTCATAGAACATATATGTATATTTTTAAAAAATAGTGTAACTGCCATAGACAGTCCTGATAACAAGCAGACGTTATTGCCAACATTTTAATGACAACATTTTATAATTATATTTTGAGGTAAAAATAATGACAAATGATATTAGCTTGCTGTCTGAAAATATTTATGGCAAAATTATCAAATGTGAATTTGATTTGTAGCATAAAACATAAAAAGGATTTATTAAATATTATCAGAATATACACTACGCAAAAAATTAAAAGATCACTTAGACTGTCTTTCAAAAATAAATAATATTTACGAGAATGTAACTTCGTCAAAAATTATCGTAACAAGACTTTTAAGGCATTTTAAAGTTTGAAGTTTCTGCTTTTAAGATCAGTAATTGATATTTCGATCTGATTCATTTTTCATAAAGTTATAGATTAGGTACATTTCAAATACAATACAGAAAGTATTTGTATTTTGTATTTCAAGTAAATTATTCCCTGTATTTTGTATTTTAAATACAATTTTTTCATTCATTTTTTTGTTCGTACAAACTTTTTAAATTTAAAGGTTGTCGATTTATATCTCTACAACTTTATTTAAAAAATTCAATCAGATCGAAATACTAATTACTGATTTTAAAAGTAGAGATTTAAGATTTAGAATATTTTTTTAAATTTCAGTACGATAATTTTTGACGAAGTTATAGTTTTTTGAATATTACTTATTTCTGGAGAACAAACTAAGCGATCCTTTAATTTTTTTGTGTAATGTACGTTAGAGAATGTTATAAATATATATTAGCTTTAAACAGTTTTTAATTTTACAAATAGATTTTTGCAAAATAATATTATTTACACTGCTAATATTTAAATAATTATTGGATTTTATAAAAAAATGTGGTGACGTATCATAATATAATATAATATAATTTTTCGAATAAACTATATGCGCAAAAGATGGTTTTGATAAAGAAAACATTACAAAACTGTTCACAAAAACACCTTTTATACGTTTTCTCTCTCTCTCTCTCTCTCTCTCTCTCTCTCTCTCTCTCTCTCTCTCTCTCCATATATATCGTTCGTAGTTTACATGTAGCTTCGTGCACTTTTCGTACAAACGACAAATTTCATTTAGCTGGAATGTAAAAACATTTAAAGATATATGTAGATGATAACAAACAAACACGCAAAGCTAAAGTCAGAGTCACGTAGAGGTGCACGTCATTGGATGAAAAAAAATAATAGCTACGTTTCGTCACTATATGGCACATGTCAATAGAATAAAAATGTTTTGTTCAACGGGCTCTATTACTCGTTACTTTTCAATAAACAATTACAACGAGTTTCGCACCCATATTGTAGACAATAGACAATTCAACGTTTCCTGCACGCCGCGCCGGATACAGTGCCCGATGTTCAGATGTAGTTCAAATAAAATTTGTTATGTATTTAGTATTGACAATATTCATATAACTGTTTCTTATAAACAAGACTATATACGTAATTATATTATTAGAATACATGTATTTTGTTACGTCGAGTAAATATTCACATGTCAAAATTTTATAATTATTTAAATTAAGTATGCATACACATCGTTTAATTTTAATTACAAATAGTTCAGAATTGTTGTATTAATTAATATCATTATTATTATAATAAATGCATGTTTTGCACCATACAAATGTCCATCAACAATTGATTATTTATTGTATTTGCTTGTTGGCACGCAAAGTATGTTTATCGCATTTACTTTTTCAACTTTAATAACTGAAACATTTAATATAGGAATAATACTTACAAGTACATTAGTACTTATAAGTAATTCTACAGAATTAGTATGCTTCGCATTTAACGATTTTTTTAATTATTTCTTTATTTTACGTTCATATACAAGAAGTTGCTTCGTATGTAACTGCAGTTATATCTATGTCGTGAATATTCTTATAAAACGCTTAAAATATTATACGGTGTTGCAAAAGTCGGAGAGTCTTTTCTCTCTGTACGCGTGACCACAAAATAAACACACATTATTGCACGGTTACAGAGTAATTGCGGAATCCCTCTGTGGCGGCTACGAATGCTTTCCGCAATTAATGAAAAGCTCTAACGCAAAGGTATGTATCGTAAGGGATAGAGGAAAAGCATCGATACTTTGAAAGCGCCATACGATAAAGTACAAGAAATCGAAGCTCAAAGCATGCCCCTCGAGAGGCTCGAATGGAGATGACCTAAAAATCAAATCGATCTAATCCTATCGCCTATCACCTACGTTCGCGATCGCGGAAGATCAAAGGAACTGACGTTTCACGTTGCTATACGCGAATTCTCTCATTTCTTGTCACATTCTGCTGCACGCTTGTCAAGTTATTGGTTATACAACAGATCAGTTGAGAGCACATCAAAGTTGAATAACGTATTCGTATAGTACTAATTATTAGAAAAGTGCGTCTTAAAATTAAAATATTACCTCTTTGATTAATTTTTTTATTAATTGGCTATTTACTTAAAAATTGAGAAAGTTAAATTATTTTGGAATTACGAATTTGAAAGTTATCTCCAAATTTAATATTATATATATGTATATTATACGTATTGTAATTTAATTCAACTACAATTTGAATGTTGGTTTATGTCTATAACATAAATCCTCCAGTTATAAATAGATAAAGGATTTTATATTTTCTGTTAAAATAGACGTCTTCAAATATACATTAAGGAAGGAAAATCCCCCTTTTATCCTTAAATAATTTCCGGAATAGACTCTTACAAAGATGTACTTGGAATGCAAGTTCTCTAAAAACAGTAACCGAGGAAACGTGTGCTTATTCCGGAAATAGTCTTTATCTTTTATGTGAGCTCATGCATTTTTTTCTCTATATTACAAACCGTTAAACTTATGACAAATTTATTTCGATAATTAATATAAGATAAATTAATGTTCTTAATTTAATTATAAATCATCTTTTTTGTATTAACTTATCTATTATTCAATATTGATCTAAGTATACTCAACGGTTTAAATTCTCAAAATATGCACTATAGAGTAAGAAGTTATCTTTGCTTAAAAATCTTTATTATATACTTATATATGCACATAGTACAGTTTCAATTATTATTTAAATAATACGTATATAAGACGTTTTATTGACAAAACTATGAGCTATACAAAAATATATAAATATATTTTATAGTAATATTGCATATTGCTAGGTCAAAGAATTATGTTGCTGTTGTCATTCGATCGAATATATTTTTCGATACCTACTGCCACTTAAAAAGTGAAAAGTGAAGAATAAAACTTTAACGTGAAACCTTAGTTAATCGGGTCTCTGAGTAATCGGCTTAATTGCCAAGGAGTTTGCAGGCAGGCTTTACGAGAAACAGTCTCGACCTGAACTAGAAGTACCTACTTTACAGAGAAAGTTGCCTGTGTATCGGTGTTTGAAAATGTCACAGAAGGAACGAAACACATAGGCTTAAAGTTAGACTTAAAAAGTTATGTGTATTATTTTTTCTCTTCCATCTAAATTGAAATTTTTGTGTATATTGTTATGAAGTCCTCTTTTATACTTTATTCTTTAATAAAATACATAAATTTGTGTTCTTCGCGTAAAATATACATCATATTATATTTCACGTTAAAAAAGGAAAGATATGTATAGAAGATACATACTTATATGTATGGAGTAAAACTCTTGATCTTCATGCTTGCATTATCGCGCGTTAAAATTAAACACGCTTGTATTGCTTGTAAGCATACAATTGCGTGTTTATGTGTACACTGTACATAATAGCTCACAGATTTACTTATGTCAATATAATGAGCATATAACATTTAGATATTGCATAATAAAATATTTATAAAGATCTCTCTCTCTCTCTCTCTCTCTCTCTCACTTAAGTTTAATTAATTTATTTGGCTATTTATTGTGTGTTTAATGTTTAGCCTCACGCTCAACCTCAACTATTTTGTGGAGATTACCCATATAACACTCTTTATCTAACGAGTGTCTTAATAGTGTTTTTTTTAGGAATTAAAATGTCATTTAATAATCTTTAGGACGTTCTTTAAATTATTATAATTATGGGTCTAATTTTAAAAGTTTAATAATTATATATGTGAAATACAAGGTTGAACTTGAGATCATATAGAAAGATAAGCCACATTGCTAACATCACGATTTTTTGTTTTAAATTGTGATATAATAAACAATTGAATTTTTAATGATAAAATTGGAAGTGTTTAAAATGTTACTAAAAATATATACTTGTAATGGAGTACTTATTTATTAAATATTTATATAGGAAGATGACATACAATAAAGATTATCTTTACCTTAAAATGATTTAAATATTAAATTTATGATAAATAAATAATATAAAAAAGAACCGTGGGAGTCAGCGCAGTTAACAGCACGAATCTATGTATATACCTACGAGTATATTGAGTTTATTATAATTATAAAATAAGATGTAGAGATTCATAAATCTTCGACTCATCTTTGAATTACGTATCTTCAATAAATGCTATCTAATGATAACAGTGCAACAAACTGCTGCACAATTAAATTTATGAACTTTTTATATTTCAACTATTAGCATCTAAAAGAATTTTTAGTAAAGGCTAAAAAGTATTGCAATTACAGAAATGTGTATAACACGTTTAACGAGATAGCACTCATGCTAAATTAATGTTATGCATTAATATTTTAACATTTAAAAAATAATAAAAGTTTGTCAAGTACTTTTTATTTGGCTGTTTATTTTATTTATCTTCTAAAAGTAACTTTTAAAAATTTTATAACATTTTAATTGTTTAAAATTGTTTAAAATTTAAAAGTATACACAATGGAGTTTGCAACATAAAATAATATGCTATTCAAAATTGGGTTTACGAAACAAAATCACGCACAATTTAAAATTACACAATAAAAATGGTGATGAAATATTGTAATATATATATGTACATATCATATTCATTTCGAATTTTCTATTTAAGAATAGTCGCAATTATGATGCACATACACAATTTTGTAAATTACATATATGTTACACACGAATCGTGCGACGTCTTCCTCTATTATAATTAACCAAGATTAGTGAAATGCAAAAAAAAAAAGAAATAAAAATAACACTCTTTAGAAACGGATTTATCGTTTTTATCTGTTTTTTATAAGGACATTTTTTATTAGATATAATATATTCAATACGAGAAATTTTATTTCTATGGTTATCTTCTTTGTAAAATTATTTGTTAACAAGTTCAAACACACTTACTTTGTAAAACAATTTTAAATAGGATTTCACAAAGTAACAAAAGGTACAGCAGGTTCAAATATTTCTTTAGGTATATACCAATTTTTTCTTTTTTATATTCATTCAAAATCTACAATTTCATTCCGCGACTAAACCGCAAAGTCTAGACCAAGATAAAATTAAAGGCAAACCACAAGTAATATGAGGAATTAAGTATGCTGTCGATAATAATAATTAAATTTTGAAAATTTATTTACGTTTATTTAAAGGGACTAATTTTTATTAATTAAAAGCATCTGTCTAGACTATGTTTTATTGATAAGCTGTAAGTTAGAAAGGTTTACTTAATAACTTTACTTTGTTTATCGATGTAAAAGATTAATATAAAACCAAGAGAAATACGTGTCAACTATTTTATTTTACAGTCTTTTATTTTTTACGAATGTTTAATTTTTAATCCAGTGTGCCAAAATTTTTACTCATAAAAATAAAATGCTTTCCCCTTTTTATCATCTATCATCGAGCAAGATGAAGAAGAAAAAAACAGAATTATTTTATAAACTAATTTTAATACACAACACGTAGTATCTGTCGTTTTGTTAATTTACATAACTAACTTTCCTTTAAAATGTAGAATTCTTAATGCATGAGCGCTGTATGCTTCGTAATATCAAAAATATCAAATGCGTATAATGTTGGAACAATTTTGTTTTATCATAGATAAACGTAGCCTCATTACTTGCACACGCCTTTTCTTGCACGTGCGAGTATTCCTGCCTGCAGCCTCTTGCATTCTTTCGAAATGTATTCCGTACGTGACTGGTATCAAATTGCTGGACACGAAAGTGCTTGAATCACAGCTCCACGGCACGAACTCGTGTGTACGACTGCTCGCTGCAAAGCTCCGGAATGAGAAAACTCCGCAGTGCCGGCGCGACCGAAAGGCAAAGGAAATTAAAACCGATCACTATTGTGTATCTCTGGAAAATAGGCAGACTACGTTGAAGCGCCGTGGCTAGTGAACGCAATGAAAACATAAAACGCCCGCGTGATCGGTATAATCGGTGCGATAATCGCTACGAAATGAGGGCACACGTGACGAAAATGAAACGAATTCAATAGTAGTAATACCCATGTTGAAGTTGGAAAATGTGAATAAATGGAGTTACAAAATTTAGATTGCGCGCAGACTGAATATAGAGCATATATGTAAAACCCTTTTAGCTCGATGCATTTATTCACAAACACACCGTCCGTAAATAATTAGCAGTTTACTCTGATGTAAATTATAAAATTAGGCAATCAAATTACTGAGTTTGAAAACCGTACGTGATACTACCTAAAAAATATATAAAGTACTTTTAAGTTTTAAAAATAACGATTAAAAATTTTTTTTGTTATTAAAATCAAATTTTAATTTCTCAACGTATATATAGATTATTTACAAAGTTTCTAACATAAACACTCGACATTTTAGCAACGGCGATCAATCAAACTGTGGCTTATCAAGTTCAAAATTAGTTATAGAATTAATGGTTTTTTACCGTCTGTTATAAAACAGCGATAAAAGTTCGCAAATTTTCGAGATTGTCCAACCTTTATTGGTGAACAAAGAATTAACTTGCTTATAAATTCTTTTTGTGGCAGAAAATATAATGAATATTAGAAAAACGCCTTAAGGTATGCTATACGACGTCGTTGTTGCAAGAAAGGCAGAGCTCGCATGTCGATGATTGCTGCTAGTTCTTTGAAATTGTAAACAGCTGGTTTTCGTTTCATGTTAGAACTGTATAGGATTAACAGTAGCAAAGAAACAGACCGAGAGATCGAAAATCTCTTTTAAAAAGTCGCCTCAAAGAAACTTGTGTAGAATTGTTTTCTACCGACGTTCTCTCCTCGATCTTTTTTTTTACAACGTTACGAAGACGTTTGCAGTATCTTGCAAAAAAGACGTTCTCTTTAATGATGCTAAAAACCTACAGTTAGATTTAGACAATATAAAATTAATTTCTTTATCAGCAAAATTTAATTTGATCAATAACAAATGTTTAACGTACGTAAAATTAAAAATAATTATATTCGCATTTAATATCAAATAAAATCTCAAAGAATATTAATTAATTGTGAAATATATTTGAATATTTTATTGACGTAATAATTTAATTTTAGCAAAATATTATTACGATTATTTTAGCTTTGTACTAATTTTTACAAAAGACTTTGCGCCAACGTTATTACGGGACTACAATTTCGTCAGACTCTACACGATTCTACATTAGATTCCGCCATATGTAGTATGCACGTACTACATATAGCACGTATAATGAATGGGATTGCAGTTACCTCTCCTCGGAAACGATGATAGCATCGATCGTGGCTTCGTGGCCGAGGCCACTTGCAAATGTACGGAAAGATGGGCCAAATGGCTCGATTCAAAGTGCCAAACTTCGGACGTTGGTCCGGAGCTCTTTTGTAAATGGCAGCTATCACTGACTGTTAAGAGTTACTGTAGCTTTTGAATTAGGTTGGTGTTATTCCACTGGGTATGATACCTCTTTTGGTTCGCCAACTTCAGAGAAATGGCGCGCCGTTGTTACAGCAATAAAACAATTTTGCATTTTATTTCTGCACACGGACAGTTCACACGAATTATTCATTATTATTACTCCTCGTCTTCTGCAAATACAACTCCGTATTTACATAAAAAAGTTGCCCATTAGGGAGTAAGGAAAATTGTGAAGAAATCATTAATATCTTTATATTAAAATGTAATATTATATTAAAATGTGTATATAATATCGCATACAAGTTAGTTTATCTTATGTAACAATTTTGCGTTTTAATTAATTAAATATAGTTGAACGCGCTCTTATATATAATTAAACTAAAATATATAATTTATGTAACAACAGATACATTTCAGTATGTAACGTATAACTACTATATTTTATATAGTAATTATTTAGTCAATCGGCATACATATTTAATTTAAATAAGTAATATTTAATTAACTCATTACGTATAATAATATGTTCGGATCGAATCTCTAATTTAAGGAATTAAATATTTTATTGACTAAGGAATAAGGAATATCCTATTAAAGAGAATAAATATATGTGTATGCTCTAAAATTAAACATAAAACTAAGATAATGTAATATTTAGTATGTAAAATATGTATATGTTATATATATATCCTCTGAAAACTGAAAGTATAAAATTTTAATTCGTTTATGAAAAATGGAGTCAACAAAGTAATATTGATGAATAATATAAAAATTAGTATATGCGTAATTTTAAGAAAAAGTATCAGTATTATTTTAGAGATAAAACTAATTGATAGAAATAATAAAACCTAAAACCTAAACGTTAACATATTCTTAATTTATAATAAAATTATAAAGGAAAGATATATGTAACTGCATTTAAAGCAATTTATTGTAATTATTTAGTATCATTCTATTTACATAACTTGTTGGTATGAAATAATTTTGCTTTTTCAACATTGTTACTTTTTCGAACTTTTTCTAACTATGAATTTCATTAGTATGACAAGAATGATGATTTATTGAATTAAACAATTCAACAAAATTATTTTGTTGTTTTAAATTACAAGATTTGTTGATGTAACTCACGTGTATTTAACTTAAATACATACATATTTGAACTGAAAAAGATCATTACGAATTAAACGCGTATAGTCAAGTTAACGACATTTTTTCTCAGAATGCAAATTAATTTTATTTAATATATTTATTAATGAGATAAAAAAGAATCAGTATGGCTGTATTTTACATACCATAAAATAGAACCACATGTAACAATCTCTTTATATAAAAATTTAATTTTTTAAATAATTTAGTTTTGTAAAGACAGACATTGTTACGATTATTTTCCTTTCATCCTTTTCTTTCCTCTCTCCTTCTTTTCTATTTTATTTGAGTCTTCGTATTTCCTAAAGAAGAAATACTTAAAAAAAAGAAAAAAAAAACTGTAAAAAATATTTTTACATTAACGTTACATTTACTATTATGTTACATATTTAATGTATATTAATATGTCTGTTGCACATTTTTACATTTAAGCAGAAGCACACTACTAATTGTGAGAAATCGATATAGACAGATACAGATAACGTTATAATTGCGTCATATTTGTGGCTTTATTGTGATATACAAAATAAAGAGGCAAGTCCGTAGCATTAAGCTACATACTGTGATATTTATAGCATGACACATTTTCTAAATCTTTCCTTATTTTCTTTGACACAAATCGCCAGGCACGTTATATGAGAGCCTTAAGGGTGATTTCTTGCCGTAAAGCCATCGCTCTTTGCGGCATGGATCTCGATGCTCCCAAGGCGATGCGAACAACTTTTTCAAGATACCTTCCAATAGGGTTTCAAAAGATGGGTTGTACATTTTCCACGTAAACATTCAAGAATATGGCGGATTCGAGTGTAACATAGTTCTTTTCGTAGATGAAAACAATACCAGTTTTGCAGCAGACTATATGTGCCTCAGTCTTCCCATGTCAATAATATTTATCCAAAGAAAAAAGGGATGAGCTAAACGCTTACTTGTTATATTGCAAATTAATATATAGGTGTGTATTATTTATTATATGTCGCAAACTAATGTATAAATATATATTTTCTAATTATATATTTTATGTATGGAGATTGTTTTATTAAGTTTTACTCTATATGGAATAAAACATAATACAGTTATATTGATTCTTTATCTTACTGATAAGTATCATATAATAAATAAAAGTAATTTTGTATCTATAACATAACGTGATTAAATTAAAAGAGAGATTTAAAATATTTTTAATCCTATCTGCGCCTTATTTTCTATTGTGCCTTCTTTTTATGTAAGTACGCCAATTGTATTTGGATAAAACGGAGAATAAATAATTGGGTAAATTTATTTAGTATGTAATGTATGTAGAAATCAAAATTAATCCAGACACGAATGTGTAAAAGATTGTGTGTAAAAGACCAGAAAATTATCATCGTGTAAGGATTAATAATGATTTATTATTTAGACGATAATGAATAGAACTCGATATATTTCACCTGTCTATCCCGTGAGTATCGAATCACTCAAACAGACAGGCGTTACAGAAAAAAGGATATGATTACGCGCAGGACAAAAAAATTTGTCGCGACATGAAAAAGAGGGCTGACAATCTGTCTTTTTGCGTTTGAAGCAACGGTAGTACTCGAATAAGGAGCGAATACATAGAAGAGATGCCATTCTCTCGATTACTTCGTGCGTCAGCCTGACATTTAATTTCGCGCGAGAGCTATTGACATTTCGATCGCCGGCCTGCTAGATACCCGGTATTTGCGTTTCCCGCGCTCATCCAACTCGAAAGCAGCGAATGGTCTCGCGAACGATGAACGCGTACCACGAATCGAGTAATGCATTGCTTCCGAGTATTTAATTACTGGATTTGCAGTTTCCGCGAGGTGGTACGCGCGATATGTCAGTCGTTGATATACAAATAGCCGCATGTTCAAAATTTTACGTTCCATATTTCTTAATGATTCATTGGCCATATTTTATTGCTTATAAAGTTACATCTTGTGAAAAAATAACAAAGGTGTATGAAACATTAAATTAATTTTTTTAGCTTATTATTTATCTCAATAAATAATTTTCGGTTTTATTATATTGTAGTATGAAAATTAATGTTAAGGAATGGTGAAAATTTCGTTGAGTATAATAAAATAAAGTAAAATAAAGTTTTAGAAGTATTATAGTTTAAAGTTTAATATAAAGACGTGTTAGAGTCTCTCTCTCTCTCTCCCTCTGTCGAGTTTCAAGAAAGCATCATTCTATTGAGCGCTCAAGATGTCACGCGTAATCTTGGAACGATAAGAATTTTACCCACCCTAGTTTCACCAAAAAGACTTTAGTGTTGCAACGTATAAGATAAAAGCAATTCATACCTAAGTTCTGAAAAGACAGTAGTTTGTAGCATCTACGACTGAAAATCTTGTTCGACATAGTATAATGTACTTTTACATGAAGCTGCGGGAGACTGAAATAGTAATTAAAAAGTAACAAGGGAAAAAGTAGCTTTAAATGTATTGTGTGTGTGTGTGTACACATTTATATCGGAATAAATAATTATAATTTGATTGGAAATAGAAAGGTGTACATTTTATATTTTTGTAATTGACATTTTTATCAATTTAATTACATTGTTTAATTGAGAATGAAGAAATTACGATAAGAGACAGAGAGAGAGAGAGAGAGAGAGATTAATTGCAATGGCAAACATTAATTCTTACAAGCATTCAAAATGCATTTGGACAACATTAATTAAAAAAATCGATTTCAATTCTTTCAAAAAACAACTACAGTACATGTATGATAGTGCACCTTTATCATTCTTTATTAATTTGTTGTTTCATTTGTGAGTCAGCAAAATAGAACTTTGTGATACAGTTATTAAAATGTATAAATAATGAAGTATATTCAAATTGCAGATACTCATTCAAAGTATTCGCATGCGCGTAAAATTCCAAAACTTTCAAAAGGATTACGTAACGCTCGAATTAAAAGAGTGAAGTCGAGAACTTGAAGGTCCGCTGAATTCGTATACCGTGATTGATGCTTGAAATTTTCGTATACCTATATCTCGGCCATTCTGGCTGGTTACCACCGCTCGTGGAAGTTGGCTCGCAACTTTTGTCCAATATCGAAAATCTTGGTTCAGCATTTCGCATTATCGCGAAAAGTCAGGGTAATCTTGATATTCCCCGTTGTCATTCGTTGAAACGGTAACGAAGCCTTCGGCGAAACGTGGCCTGTATGTGTTATGCTTGTGTATAAGTGAGGGAGTGTCCAATCCTTCCACGACGAAAATTATCCCAAGTTCCTCAAAAACGGCTGAATTGCTATCGTCAATCACCGAAGTTCTTTATAAATTGATGCCAGTTACTCGAGATGGGAACTTGTTAGTTGAAAACGCGGCGGACATCTCGTTAGTAGAGCTTGTATACTATGGTTCACACTTCCCAAGTACCTCCACGCCCCTCTCTTCGTATAGCTGTCTTGATGGTAATAACACCTTAGTTTTTCCACGTTATAATTGGATGGCATGAAGCGCTTGTAAAATAGGGCAGGCTTGAATTCCCCGATACAGAAGCGCGCGTACAGACGCAGTCCGTACGTAGTATATAATTGAGTTTCAGATAATTTAATAACTCCTTAATGTTATTCATCGCGAATATCGCAAGTCCTCCTCGTCCCACATTTTCCACTTGGATGTTATCTCATATATATTGTATTATTTCTACAATTTATTCGAGAGGAATTATAAAATGGAAAACGATAAAAGAAATAAATCTTAATACATAATCGGATATTAAGTGTGTGAACAATAACAAGTAAATATTGAAAATTAATTAATTTAGAAATAATTTTTATTACATAGGGTATCTCAAATTTAAATCTTGAAAGTGTGTAGAGAATCGATGAATTAATAAAATGGATCTTTTCAAGACATGTCTTTGTTTGATCCTTTTAAAGAAGATCACAAAAAAACATAACACGTAATTTTCGGAATATTATAGTTTTCGTGTATTTTACAACTTCAGTGATAAATAATTTCTAATTTAAATAAAAATTGTTTAACGTAAATATTTTATAAATACTTAAAATTTTATCTTATTTTGGAATAAATTAATGTGATAAAATATACATTAAGGATCTTCACAGAGAGAGAAAACACATTTAAGAACATTAAAAATAATTTACTTGTTTAAATTAAACACATTATTCTGCTTAAAAATATTATAACATATATAAAGCAATAAACAATTTTTGTAAGCAACGGAGCGCGAATCCATCAGCCCAGAGTCGCACGCAACGTTTATCGACGTTGCAACAATTTCCTTGTATCGATAACGTGCATTTCCTTCAAAAGGACTCTCATAAAATTTTATTTCCGGTTAAATTCTCGCGGTAACCGCGGAGATTGAATTAACCCAGAGAGATTCTATAGCGTGGAAGTGCGACATAGCTGACGTGTAATATACCGTGTGGAACGTAATTATCGACGGCAATTACGTACCAGCCGCGAGGCGGTAGTTATTTTAATGCGGCCTGGTTCACTGACTCACCTGCACCGCCATCGCAATTCAATTAAGAGATCGGAAAGGGAACGGAGCTTATTGTAATTTAATCGCCGTTGTAAGGTCGTCCTCGTGCGATCGTAAAACTTTCGGGATAGTCCATTAATCCCTGTAGATCCCTTTTGGTTTCATCGAATTAGCCAGCCGTTTCTGCAGGCACATGACTATCCGACGAGAATGTGCATGTTACTTATCGAAAATTGCCCTTTCATAATTTTAACTCTATTTCTCGTTTGTCTCATATTCCAAATTGTGCACATCATTTTTTTTATTTTCTTAATGTTATCTGTTATCTTCGGCATTACTTTATCATATACGCTCAAATAATTTTCTTCGAACATTAGCATGATATGAACTATGCGAATAATTGTTAAATGTATAATGTTTATAGAATAAGTTTAGTAATTCTATTAAAATTGCAAATATTTGGTAGAATAGAGATGAAGTACGATAATTATTTGAAATTTAAGATATTCGCGTTTTGGAAGGCACTTTGAAGAACTTTACCTACTGTGAAGCAGCGAATCAACCGGCTATATCGATCATACTTTTGCTTCCCTCTGTCGGGGACGATATGTAAACTCCAAGTGAAATTTCTGTTACCCTGCAACAACCCACCTTTACTACCCTCTTGCGAATTCACCCCATGCGGTATGCTTCGCGCACTTGGCTATCTGTTACGCGTGTTTGAAGTTAAAGGGCGTTGCGATCTATTTCCTCGACAATTTATTATTGTTTCCTTCTATATTACGCTTTGATTCCATATAAAGCCTAATTCTCTTGCAAGTTGAAAATAGACTGCATCTCTATTGTTTATTTTATGCAGAAATCTACATTTTATTTGTATATAATTTGTTATGTACGTTATGTACCATGTAATTTTATAGAAAAACCAAAGATGTTTATATCTTAAAGAAATTTTACCAAATTTGCAACATATTTTTTGTTAAAAATATGTTATTATTTAATATATTCACACATAATACGGTATTTGATGAAATGTATTGATACGATTTACGATTTATATTCGTGACTTGAGAATGCAACTATAAAATATACTTTAAGAATCTGTTTTTTAAATTGCGGTATGATAATTTTTAATGGAGCTATAAACAATCAAAATCAAAATGCTCTTTTACTTTTAACGCATATAATTCAGGAACATAAAATTGTAGGAATATTAAAAAAAAATAATTTTGTAGGGAAAGCTTCAAGCTTTCACGACAGAGGTAGTCAAAAATTTTTGCAAATTTTTTTGAGCACGTGAAAAGACCCACAAAGTGAAAAGAAAATTTTTCATCTTTTTCAGCTCGTAGTCTTTTATATGTAAAAATAATCAAACTCACAGAAACTCAAACATATAATAATCTTTCAAAAGTAGAGATTTCAAGCTTTAAAATCCTTTTTTAAATTTAAATTTCGTTTTTTTTTTTAATCAAAGGTATTGTAAAATAAATGTCCTCTTTTACATATATAAAAAGACTTTTCTCCCGTCGTAATAGGAATAATATATTACTTATATCACTTTTCTATCAATTTAATTCAGCAATATATTGCGTTGTTTAATGACAAAAATTGTAACATAACACTTAAAGAATTGTATTGATACTAACTGTACAGTTTACATTCTGTAGTTTACATTTACGACTTGATTGCAACTGTGCAACAGAGGTGATGAATAAATGTAGAGAGAGAGAGAGAGACAAAACGAGTCGGCGAACAGAAAAAACGATCGGATGGAGAAGTGAATTGAAAGCAATACAATGTATCTCTGATTTGCATGTGAAGAATGATGGGAACTTGCTGGGATGTGGAATAGTAGTGCATGTGATATATACAAACATTTGGAGAGATACAGAAAATCGAGAAATGAAATAGAATTTTAGTTACATATGTATAATACATTTTTAATATTCTTTTTAATATTCTTGTTTCACAGATAATTGTATAATTGTTTAAATGCTAATCACACATTTTCATGCGCGATCTAATAATACTTGCATAATTTTAATTGTTTTCCAATCTATGTGGAATTCACAAATAATTATTAGTAAATGTTGGATACAAGTGTACCCGCGTTTCAATTTATTGTAACTGTACCGAAAATTATAAATTTAAAAATAAAATATATATTTAATTATTACCCACACAAAGACTATAATGATTGCGGATATTATGCACGAATTCCGCTTTTAAATGAACGCTTAGGGGAATTTCCGGATGGATTTTATACATATTTGTCCGTAGCTAACAATTGTTCGGAGATTACAAAACAGCGAGTAAACATTAATCGACGACCAGAAGAGGAAACGCCACCGGATATTCACGGGGAAATCGTTCAAGGCATATTTGTATTTCCACGTTTGGACGCGACCGGCAACTGGAAAGGGCGGAAGGAAGAGCGAGGAGTTTCTGCGGGAGGAATCCTTGATGCAGCGCATCATCATTCTTCCGGTAGCGACAGCAATGGTGGCTTTTTTCACGAAATGCGCATATCCGTCGCGCGCGAGCGACGGAGCGCGATCGCCGCCGGCTTAGTTATATTTCGAGCGTAAAGCGCAAAGCCTGCGCAAAATTAAATTTCCCACGGCACAGCCCGACTGCTTTTCCCGGCTTCGATGCAACTGCAACCGAGATGGCGCGGACGGCTGCATTGCAGTCGGTGGTTTGGCAATCGAGAGCTGCGGTCGGATCGATGTATTCTCGTATATCCGTTATACAAGCTACATCTCTCCCGCGTCCTCGATCATCCCGTTGCCCTCTCGCTTCTTCCGCAGCGCACAAATAATGCAGCGACATTTGACGGAGTGCTTATACGCAGCGCGCTAAAAGTAGCGAACGCATTGGGTGTCTGGGCCACGAGGGGGTGATAGCCAGAGAGCCTCTTGTCTCAACCGCTTTTGCACTTTCGATCGCTGGCGATTAGATCGAGTGTAGCAGCAAAATATGTGCTTTTCAAAATGTTTTGGCTGTAAAATATCAGCTAAAAGCATCGGGCAAACAATCAATCGAAAAAATCAGCCAATATTAGCTGAAAATTTTGGTTGTAAATACGCCCTGAAACCAATTGCAAAAAGCAAAAATTATTTTGCTTTTTGTAATTAATTTTTAAATCGATTTTAATAAAAAAAAAAAGATTAAGTAATTTTTAAATGAATAAGAGAACTGCTTGCTATTAAAATTTTACGCCACATCATTTTAAGATTGCATTTGATATTTGAATTTGTTTTTTCTCTCTTTTTAAATTCATAATTGCGTTATTCGTGCTTAGAAAGATCTAAATAAAGATTTTATCAACATATAAAAATGAAATACAAATTTTGTGTTATATTAATTAAGAATGTCTATTTTCTTGTACGTAAAATATATGAATCAATAGCAATACTATAATTGTAGTGCAGTATTACTTAATATTGATATCTCTTTCTAAAGTTAAAAAGATATGTCATTTTATTATTACTATGATAAAGATACACGTGGATTCAAATATTCTTACAAGTTACAAGCATATTTCTTTCCTGCGAGTATGATATAATGAAAAGGCGCATCTGAATGTAGTCGGACTATATGTATATCATGAAGTCTAATTCAAGTTGGATGATGTAGTTCGTATATCGTATAAATTTCGATTTACATATTCTACGTGTAAGTTCCAAGAAGGTAGATGACTTAACTAACGCACGTAGAGTTTACTAATGACTTCTGGAAAGATAGACAATATCGTTGGAAATAACAAGTTACAATTCAATGCGCAAAACTGTACAAGTACAAAATGTTGTGAGTGTCATTGACTCTTAAATTCTGCTTTATACAATCGGAAAATAGTACGAACGCATCGTTTGTAAAGAATCTACTCGAGCATCTCTAGTGGAAGAATCGTAACATCTGTTCGTTGTCTCTTCTTCCCTCAAAAAGTTACTTTTCTAATACTTACAACATCTCGTTTGCGACTCTTTAAACGTAGAGGAAAAGCGGGATTCCCCTTCGAATTCTCTATTTGAATGTGTAATCTTTTTTCAAAAATTCCTTTTGTACAATTTTTGGCATTCATCGTATTAAACGTGAATTAAGCAACACGCTGTATCGCCGTCAGTATCGCAATATTTGTATATGCATTCGATAATAATTATTCGATTGCTTTGTCTTCAGCGTTCGCATTTGTTACATGTATTCGTACCTGCGACGTATACATACGTTCATCGCCGCGGGACTAATAACGGGTCGGGACTTTTAACAATCTCCAGTCGGCGCGGTGGAGAATGGCCTTTATCCGTTCGTTTCTAATCTCGCAATGTGGAGTGTTTCATTATACTTAGCTGGTTCACACAGTTTGGCAACTTGAGCAAATATCCTCCGGGTGTTTCCACACATTATTATACGATACTAAATACGGTTAAGGTGTAATTAACTTCACGCTCCCCCCCCCC
>NW_017280333.1:320191-361858 GCF_001594065.2 Cyphomyrmex costatus | reverse complement strand
CCCCCCCCCCCCCCCCCCCGCAGACGCACACTATGTCTAGCCCGTCCTCCGAGCGTGGTAATTAGTTTTCATGTTTAATAAATACGCCAATGCAGCGATGTAAGAGTACAAGTAGCACTGCATCCGGAAAAATGCAAGCCGTCAATTTATTTAACACAACGATGAACGGTTTTGTGCGTAATACTCGTTCAACGCCAACTAAAAATATTCGACAGTGGTACCGTCCTATACATCACTGCATAAAGGAGATAAATACAATATTTGTCTTCCGGGACACTTCCGATGGAGAAATCATCCGATATCATCCCAGTTTCTCGATATATCCGAAATCGTTCTCTGAACTGATCGTGGAATACTCCACTTGCCTGACGGAACTCGTTAAAATAATCCGCATGTATAATACTGCAAGAGAAACTTTGTTTATTATTGTTGTTATTACAATTTTCTGTGAGGATCAGAAACATTAGTTTATAAAAATAACGTGTTATCGTTATTATTACTTTTTTTGATTGTTATTTCTTTCATTACTTTTTTGTGACAACAAAGTAGAGCAATAAATTTTAAAATTACATTATTGAATCATTGATATTAAATTTGATAATTAATAAATTGATAATTAATAAATTTGATAATTAATATTAACAGGAACATATGTTTCATGTCACACTCAGAAAATCTCAAGAGATTTGTTACAATTATTATAATATTTTATAATTACAAAATAAAGTTGTAAACAGAGAAAGCTCTTTCTATATAGAAGTTATCGCGTATCTTGACGAAAGTTAAACTCTTTGCAAAGTCAATCTCTCTCTCTCTCTCTCTCTCTCTCTCTCTCTCTTTCTTTCTATGAATTATATTAATTCATATATCTCGGACTTTAGAATATTATGAATATTGCTTGTAATTTTCCTTCGTGTACAGCAGATTGTTACCGCATGATTTTGTTTGTGCGAGGTGAGAGGAGATTCCGTTTAAAATTCAAGACAGGAATCGCGAATGCATCGTCAACTTCGTAAATCGGAAGACACCATGTGTTCATATGTTATTCCATCTGTCGACAAGACTAACCGAAGCACTTCTGAAAGAAATCTATCGCGATGGTGCGGGATAGGAAGCTAGAATTCGCCTCGCCCGCCGTTCCGTCGTGGCGTCGTCGTGGCATTTCGTATACACGTCGCTCGAACCTAATACTGTGGATGCACTCAGTTAGTCGAGCGCATTTGATTCATGCTGCTGGTGTACATAATCCCGCGAGCTTGGCAAAGTACGGTCTGCCACTTTGAGCTTACTGATTCGACTGCCGACTAATCCATGTGCTTCGTTTTGCTCCGGATTACAGCAGTGCCATCGCGCGATAAATATTTGGTAAGATGCCGTGTACGCCGGAGTCTTTAACAGAAAATTCCAGCATTCTAGCGAACTAACTCTCCAAGTGGCAAGCTGCAGGCATAAAGAGTCTTCAGCGTACTTTAAACGGCTTGTGAGACGCGCAATTTTCCCAACGCACTCCCGAGACGTTGTTGGAGAGAAATGAATTAAGAGCGAGAAGAGAACGTTATCGATTTTTACGGATACTTTGTTGCGAATGTAATAAAATATTTTTATGAGAGGGATAGAGAGAAAACATAAAAACGTTTAAACATAAATGGCTACGATAGATTGGATAGGAGTAAAACGTAAAAAATATTGTAAGCACGATGATTGTATGTCGATTATATTATAATATTATAAAAAAATTTGATAATATTTTTGATAATATTTGTTTTGTTAATATTTTTTTAAATATGTTCAAAGTTCAGCGCAAAATTTTTGTCTTTATTTTAAATTTATAATTTAATAATTTAAAATTATTCTATGAACCACTAATGTCAATTACATAACGTTGAATATAAATTACTAGAGATAAAGTTTTTAAAACTTTTATCTAAACGTTCACTAAAATCACGATAAAATGTTACATTAAAGAAATATACATATATATATCACACAGTGCGGGACCCTTTCTACAATAATAATTGTAACAAGAAGACAACAGGGGTACAAAGCACGAATTTATCACTGATAGAATTATAAGATATGTTTGTTATTAGTTCAAGTAAATAAATAATTTCATTCTATTCTATTTTATAATAAAAGATTGTACACTATTGACCGATAATTGATTACATGTTCAGAACTTGATATGTATACGTATGTTAGACAAACATTGGATAACTGTATGCGCAGTTAATAGTCATCAAATGGTAGAGGATATACGGGTTTTTGTGGTATATGTGAACTAACAGGACGTCTAATTTATGTACTTTTGTCATTAGCTGTTGCTTTTCTATTTGTTACTAAATACAAGAAGATTCTGTTTTACCTCGACTATGCTTTTATTCGCTTTCGAGCCACCAATCCATGCACTGGATCTATCTCGCGGACTGTAGAGAGTGCGTTGCATTCATCGACATCCCTTTTTAAAATCTGTATCGTTGTTCGAGGGATACGCGCACGCGCTGGCCGACGAAAATTCGCTACCACCTCGCCACCCGACCGTGTCTACCACGTACTTCCCCCTATTGTTCTTAATTTACGAGTCTCACAGCTATTCTTCTTTCGGTCGCTAATTAACGGGTCGGTCCGACTGGATTCGAGGCTGTAACTCAGGAAAATTTACCAGTCGCGAGATAACGGCACTCTTCCACTGCATCGTGCACGAACAAAGGGCGTCGGAAACAAGCGTTCTCGCTTGCGAATGCTATGATAAAGAAATCTCAATTATAGTGGAGGACACGGTGGCTACTGATATATTATTTCTCCTGATATATTGTACGTTGCTTTTACATTTAAACGCTGCTCTGTGAGAAGCTTTGCGCTACGTCTCAGAGCAACGTACAATATATAACACTTGTTCCGTCTTTAAACATTTTTTGAATTATTATATTAGATTAAATATAGAAGAAATGCAAAGAATGAACAATGTGAATAAACTGAAAACTTTTCTCTTATTTAAATTATATATTTTAGGCTACCAAGTATAAAAAAAAGTCGTGTCTACATACACGGATCTAGATAAGTATCTACATACCGAGGTAAGTGAGGTTAGTTATACTATCATCTAACATGAAAGGTGAACAAAAAAAATTATAGGTGGACAATCGAATCCCGTATGTAATTCGGAAGAATATTCGTATAGGGGTGCTACAATTTTTTATTAATTTATAAATATTTTTTGGAGGACAATCGAATGCGATTTTAATTTTATAAAAATTCGCATTTGGGGGTGCCAGCTTCACAGACCTTTATCTTACGATTATTATTAATACAACCAAATATATTGATGGGCAAAAATTATCATTATTTCCTGTAATGGCAACTGTAACATTTTTTTTGTATGCAACTCTTGAAAGAGGAATATAAATGAATGAGATCTACAGAAGATTTACATTTATCATAAATATTCAATAATTGTCCATCACATTTACTTTCTGATGCAAGTATCCCTATATACAGTCATATACGTATTTTTCTCGTCAACGAGTGCTGCGTTTTCGTTTATGACGCGTAGCAAAATGTAAGACGATGTTTATGCAGCATTGTAAATAGCGTGCAATGTGTCAGCGCATTTAGTCCCAGTGTGAAGCAGGTGCGAAAAAAAACGTTTGCTCCTAAAATGGAGGTACGTGTTGCAATTTGTAATTACGTTCAGTTGAGCGCATTACGCCAAGCTGTGAATTGTGATGAAAAGCGCAATACGTCATGCAACTCGGCAGTACGTTCCACTTTTGCTGATTAAACATTCCGTTGCGAAATGCGAAATAATTAAAAGTTTGTCGTTTAATCTCGCGCGATTTCTCGAAACTCTCGCAAAATCCATCCCGAATTTTGCGTATCGAACATACGTCGACCATCGTCTGTATATTTGTTATGGGCGCAAACGTTCTCTAACGCGTGCTGATAAAAATATAGTGATTAATTAAGAGAAAGTACAGCTATCTATTATTATAATTATTGTAACTTTTTACACAATATCGTAACAATATTTTTAAAAATTTACGCTTAAGTTTAATACACATTCGCGTGATTTAATTTGCAAAAATAATTCGAGAAAATGAAGAGCACTTTTATTTTTACATAATCATTGTAAAGCATTGTAAAGCATATAAGATACGTCCTATACGTAAAACTTTGTAAATACTTTTTGCCACATAATTACAAGACAACTGTTATCGAAGTAAATACATCACGCTGTATGTGTTTGCATGCGATAGTGAGAACAAATCCTCTTACTTCTTACAAAAACTAATTGGATTAACTAAGTATTAGAACCATTTTCTGTGCACAGCCCTCTTTTTCCACAATTTCTGTCCCTCTTCTCTCTTTCTCTTTCTCTCCCTTTCTCTCTCTCCCTCCCTCTTCCCCTCCCTTCATCTATCTGACTCCTCTTCTGAATCGAATCGAAAGAAAAACTGATCGGTGTACTCACCGATGATTTTGTGATTGTGAGTATAGTAACTGCGATTTAAACCTACTTAAGTCGATCATCCTCATAACTTAAATTGTTAATAACTTTTTATCTGTAGATATGCAAACGAAAAATGAATTTGTTGCAAAACGTGCAAACGAAACTCTATCGATTAAAAACTAACTAAACCTAGTTTATTTATAGTTGGAGTATTAGTATGAAATTAATCCCCCTAAAGAATTGCTTTTTAATAATTTTCATAAGTGCGTGCATACGGAAATTCGAAATATGCATACATGTACGAATGATGAACAATCGAATGAGCTATAGAGAGCTAATTAAATTTTTTCAAAAATGGGAGGTCAATTTCAAATAAGTACAAAATTAATTAACTTAATGCAAGCTTTATATTTTCATTTAAAAAATGGTTTTCTTCTATTTTACTCATTTCTATATTTTTTGTCTTTTCTCTCATAACCCACCTATCGCTTCTTCTTGCATGTAATCGTCAGTAATACCCGCGCGCACGCGAGAAAGAAAAGGGCTATTTTACGAAAATTACGAAAATTTATCGCTACATCTTGTATCTTCGCTTGAATCTCTTAGCTATATTGTTTCCTTACGCATTACATTCTAAAACAACGAGAGAGGGAGAGAGAAGAAGAAGAAAAAGAGAGAACAATCCATAATCATCAACGTTTATTTCGAGTAAATACCAGGTACATTCCTGTCCAGTGCGCGAATAACTGCAGCTATGTATTCAACTACAAACCGACTGGCTAGATCCATATATAGCTACTTCACGAAGAATATTTCAATGGAACGATCGTCTTAGTCCCATAACTCTCTTTTATAATAAAACGTGTGCAATTAAAGCTTGCTAATTGCATTCTTCCACCGTGCAAGATATCTTCTACCAGTAAATCGGTTCTTACTTTACGAGCTACGAGGACGATACCGCGTGTATATATTCGCACTTGGCACTACTCTTCTCATAATTAAAGCAATACAATGAAGGGGATAAAGTTACGAAGAAACTAATTGTACAGATTGGAGATGTAAAACGGTATTTTTTTAATTGAAAAAGAATATCATTCTGAATTAATTAAAGAAATTATAAAATAATGTAGTACAGTACGCTGCATTTAAAAAAAAATTTCTTTATGTGCTTTAAAAGTATATAAAAATAAATTATATTTTTTTAATTTTTTTTTCTTAATCATATTTCTCAATTTTGCTGTAAAATTTTTTGTATGTAATTTTCAATATTTAATATATAAAATATTTTTCTAAAATATATATATACATTTTAAAATACAAAAATATATTTTTCTAAAATATTACGTAATTATTATAAATAATCGTTTATTTTCGTTGCAGAGATTATAAGTCTATCGGCGCGAAAGATCGAGTGATTAAAATAATCGATAATTACCTTTATGCAGTTTGTAATTAATGCTATTGTCGCATAAATTGATTTCATTGGAATTTACTTCGGTGCTTGGCTAGCGCCTCCATTGATATATGAAAATGGAAGTCAGGATCACCATAATTTGCCTCATTGCTTCTAGCAATGATCGAGAGATAATCTACTGAACGCATTTTTCTGAGAAACGTAAAGATAGAATAAAGAGTATTAAAACGAGAATGCAGCATTTATTAAGTCAATAAACATTTGTCAAATATTATTTGCGATAAAAGATAGTATAGCAAAATAATAGCATTGAGAGAAATCGGTATCATCTATAATTTTATTTCTTAAGAAATAATTAAAATAAGTTGGCACAAAATTTTGAAAAGAGAAGGACGAATAAAATTAAGGCATCATTTAAAGTTAGCGCTAAAAAAGAATACATTAAAAATAAAGATACCTTTGCAAAAAATGATCGCAGAGCAATGTTTAAAATAACTTTTGGTAGATATAGCTTGAAATCTTAAATGCTTCAAACCTCAGCGATTTTAATACAAACAGCATTAATTTAAAATGAATCTTAAAAAATTGAAGAATAAAGTTTTAACTTCGATAATGTGTACAGTGAACAAAATTTTTCTTAAAGTTCTTTGATTGTGTGTATCGTAAGATATAACATTTTCTTTTCAAACTACTTTTTTAATCGTTACTGTACAAATCTTTTTATTGTGTTGTAACAATTTAAAGTGAGTGGTGCATTTTCAAGTTTTTTTAAAAATCTATATCTGTCCTCACATCTGCATCTTGTAAGAACAATTTAAATTACTTACACTTCTGTCTCATTGACATTTAAAAAAAATGGAAATACTTTCGATGTAAAGATTTTACTTCTCTAAATTTACTAAGCGTGGTAGTTTCGAATGCAAACTATATATTTGTCATTGACAATGATATCGTGATAATTTGTGACAACTTCATGACAGTTAAAATTTTTAATGTCACGAAATTGTAACATTTGCAAATTCATTCTCGAATAATGAATGTATGATGCAATGCATACTCAGCATAATGATTTGACAACAATTACGCGTATAGTAAATTTAGAAAAGTAAAATCTTTATATCAAAAGCCATTTTTTTTTTTAACGAGAGAAGGTTTATCCTAAATTAGTATTGTTTTTATTGAAATTGTTATAAAGACACATGGTTCGAAGCATTTGAAAATTGAGATTTTAAGCACTCAAACGCTTTTTAAACATTGTTCTGCGATCATTTTTCGCAAAAATATAAGTATGTATCTATAATAAATTCAGTTCTTTTTAGTGCTAACTTTAATGATAATTTAATTTTGTTGTGTATATCTTTAAACGAATCGTGTATCAAATAAAACGTTGTAAAATCTTTCTATTACTACAGTCATACAAATAGTTCTCTTATTTGCCCGTTTTGCATTGTATTAATTACAATACTGAGCGAAACTTAGTAACGCGAATCTTCCATCGAGAAATGCGGTTACTTCAACAAATTGCACGTGCCAGCGAGGGAAAGGGTGAAACTTGCGATCGAAGTACGTTATAAAGAAATATTGAGAATTTAATATTCCATGCCTGTGCTGTCGGAAAAAACTTGGCGGCCGCAATAGTAACGGTGACTGCATCAGAAAAAGTAGCTCCCGGATAGTGGACGATAAATTATATTGCACCGTTGTTGGTGCGTACACTGTGGTTCTTTAACAACCAGTTAATAGTTTTTCCAGCTCGGAATAAAGTGAGTTTGCTAAGAAATCGAGTTTCTGCTGCGCTCCTCCATCTATTCAATTGTAAATAGTTCATCTATACCCAAATTTTCTTCAAATCTAAATACTTATTATTTTAATACGTATATCTGCTAAATTTTCGATCAGTACATTTACTGTTATTGCGTCAACATCTTTTAATGTTTAAAACATTTTTCTGTTTATGTTTAAAAAATTCTATTTTATCTAATGTTTAAAAAAATGTATGTCTTAAAACTAGAATCTTAACTTTTTATTAGTAATAATCTTGAATCATTAATTATTAAGTGAAATAAAATCGACGTGTGTTAAAACACATTTTTAATCAAGATTACAAATATCTCTTTGTGTTACTTTTTTATTTAAAAAAAAACGATGTAAGATGTTCCCAAGAACAGGCAAGATAAAAAGATTATATTTTATTGTTTTTTATTTTTGTTATAATTGTTAATAACGTTGTACCTATATAAGACATATTAATACCTCAAGATAATTCTCTCTTTCCTAACGGAGTTATATTTTCCATGCTAATCAATTCGTTATATTGATTTATGATTCGATTTTGACCGAGCGAGATGCTTCGACTTCGTTTCCTTCTAAGTACATTCGCCCCGAGTTTATTTCTGACGAGAGATCGTTCGTTCAATTCCCTCGGCGCTGCGCTGCACTGTACTGAATATCTAATTGTAAGTAACGATCTCGAGGTTCATAAGGCTTATGTATACTTTATGGCTTCATCGCGCTGATGTTAGTGATGAAAGTATCCACTGTATCATCGGCGATAATGATATTTCGTTGGCGATAATACAATTACGTATTATGTGCTTAGTGTGACTTTTACACAAAAAGCCTTAAAATTAGAAAATAAATTTTTAAAGAAAAAAAACGTCATTTGCACCATGCAAATATTATTTAATATATAATGACATAAATCTTGACTTGGTAAAACTAAATTTAAGTATTTATTCATTTATAAATATAATTGTGGTAAAATTATATTTCATTATTACATAAAGTTGCACATGAAAAGCGGCCGGTATTTTAGTTTAGTACATAGTTTGTTATAATACTCGAAGAATGTCATTTATTGTGCATATCACATTTGTTGCATACCTGCAGCTGTCATGTAATATATATGTATAAATTGACATCATATGAGCGCTCGAAATAAAACATAGGTTTTCCAAAAGTTGATAATTTATTGATAACATTTATCCTTGATATAGATTGGTTTTTTATAAAAATTGATTGATGTTCATTATTCGCGCGCGCGCGCGCGCGCGGAAAGCAAATTGCATTACCGAAACATGAAAACTTTATAGGACATTTATTCAACATTACCATATATATTAAAAATATATAACACCATTCTCTCTCTTTTTTCTCTCCCTCACTCTTTCTCTCTTTAAAAGTTTAAAATAAAACGCATTATATATAATATTTACTTGGATACGTAAAATATAAATTAAAAATATAATTCATTAAAAAGGGATTAGCATGCGTAGTTACTGAGAGGAAAATGCCGTATGTTTTACGAGCTGAAACGAGAGAGAAGTTCTCGAATTTATACGTCATACATCGCATTCATTATTCGTTGTATTAATCAGGTCGCAAACGTGAACGCGATACGTAGAATCCGACCGGACATGAAACCTAGAATTCACGCAGACCATCTCCCATGTTTCCGTGGTTTCGCCTTCCGCTTCCCGCCACCACACATATATACACCTTCAACATGTCATGAGGAAGTAGTGTTGCTGTGTGCGGCGAACATACGCCGCGGAAAGCGGGATCGTCCTGCGTTGCAACAGATGGAGAGGAACTGGACGTTCTCGGGAGAATGATCACGTATCCCAGCGAAGAGATGATATATAAACTGCATGCTTGATATGGCGCGGCTAAAAAATGTTACATGAGAAGATGAAGTTTTCAGTTGGATATAAGATCTGAATTAGGATCCTCTAATCACACAGAGTCTGGAGATAACAATCTAAAATTGATCGATATTTCTCGTCAATTCTGCAATAGCTTTCCAAAAATTTTTGTTAAACATAATAAGTTCATTACAATTTTTTAAAGAATTTATTAAAATTTTATTTTTACCTTTAATTTATGAAATATTTATTATTATTAAATAATATAAATTCCCTATATAATATATAAAATCTTCTGTAAAAATACACTTACCGCATTCACGTTACAACATATCACTGCAGAGTGAAGCACATGTCTTTCTTTCTCTCGCACGATTCTGACGGAAAATGTCTGACCGTTTGTAATGATCAGACCGTGTTTAGAGGGTCTACAGCTTATCTGAAGTCGAGGTGACTGTGAAAATTGAGAGAAACGTCGAGACAGAACATGTTACACGAATATGGCGCTTGCGACAGTGAGCACATTGCGAATTGAGTCGACAGGCGGAGACAATCTTTATTTGATGAAACAACTTCGTTCGCACACCGACACAAATTAAATAGCAATCTTCTAATGTACGGATTACAGTGAGAAAAAAAAATGGGAAATCTGGCATTGAAATACAGCAATCATAAATTGATTAAGATTGTCTAGACGTAAATGGACGCGTCTGGTGTCTACCAAAATTCGGTCATTATTATTGTAATAATTCTGGTTTAATTACCATAGGTGGCCATTCTTCATCTCTCATAACCATTATTGCGCAAATAAACAAAAGTAAAAATTTTGTAGGACGTAAAGAATGATAAATAAAGTATAAACAATTATATTATATTTTATAGTTACATGGAAATAAGAATTATTATAGATATATATTCTGGACGTTGTAAAAGTTAAGAATAGAATTTTTCTTCGCGATATATATTATATGTATAATATATCACTGATCTCAGAGGAGGTTTTTACAAGGATAAGATCTAGCTATAGTATCAGCAAAAGTATCCGTGTTGCAAGCTGTCTTCTTCGATACGCAATATTGTTGAAAAGTTGTCACGGTTTCAATCATCCCTCGGATAATGAGAGGCGGTCTTAAAAAGATACACGACCGCGAAGTCTTCCATCAAATCGCACGGTGGAACTCCGAAAGTTGTCCGCCCAGGCGTGCCGGATATGCGCGGAATAAGAGCCGCGCTCATCCCATTACATCCCCCCTTCGGATATCGCAGCGTGGAACGAAGATAAAATACTCGCATTATCTTGAGGAGGAGGACAAACTTTAATGCGAATTTTTACTTTCGCTCCGACGAGAGAGAGAGAGAGAGAGAGAGAGAGAGAGAGACGCTACTGGATACTGCAGTTGCGAGTCTTCCGTGACGATCCCGTAGCGATGGTGGCGGCGACGGTTGTGTAAGACGTAGAGCCCGTGATACGTAAGTAACTCGGTTATGAACCATCCATTACCTTGCTCAACTCCAGCGGCGATCCTCTTCCACCTCCGTTGCTTGGCCCAGGCTCCGTCTTACCCCGCCAGCCACCTCGTCGGGTAATTCCGTCGTACAGCTCTCCTAAGTGCACCACCGCGAAAGTCCCGCGTACGCTGTTTACAGAGTTACCCCCGGGGCAGTGTCAAAGCGCCGGATTCCCCGCGCACCACGACGACTCCCTTGTCCAGTGGATAGTGTCAGAAACAAGCAGCCATGTCGCCGGAGAATGCGCGACCGACTTGCATCCGCCCGACTGCTGTCACTCTGTTACGCGTATATATATGTATGTACACGTAGAACGAGTCAACGTCGCGCCCGTCGCTCTTTCCTGAGAAAATTTCGCCCCTGAAAAATATCAGAAAACTTCTTTCGTTCCGATTAAATATTTCTGCCATCTGTTTTTGCCCGTTGTGCGTCTCTGTTCTTAGTGATAAAATACAGGTGCGCTTGTCAGTGAGGATGTCATATTTTTTAAAACAAATGGATCAGTTTTTTTAGTCTTATTATATTATCGTTTACGTGCGTATTGTTGTTAACCGAGAATCACTATTCATAATTGTTTTAATTGAAAGTTAATGTATGTTCTTATCCAATATAATTTTTGATGTTACAAAATGAGATATTTGTGTCTCTTATCTTTTCTAGAGTGGAAATGATTTCTTTACTTATATATCGTAAGGATAATAATCTTCATAATTAGTCAAGCAGTTGATCACAATATGTGTGTGAGACAGTTCTTTGTTATTTTAAAAAATAATACATCTCCTTTGAATAATGACTCGAGCTTGACTAGATGCCTTCCTTTTTCGCTTGAGCTTTTCTTCTTGTGGCTCCTTGTAATTCTCTCCTCTTCTCACCCTACCTATTTTTTATATTTCCTTTTTTTTTTAATACTTTATGTATATATATATATATTATATATCGTTATAAATCGCTATTGTCCAATGCACTTGTAAGCGATACAAACAAACATTTAGCAGGATGTGTAACTGCTTCAAGTTTCTCTTTACGTGGTATGTTATATGCACGCAATGTAAACAAAGGATTAAATGCAAACATTTAGAGTTAAACACGCCGGCTGAATAGAGACGCCGGGGCGTCTATTATAGCTACAGAGCCGATTGTTCGTGTCACAAAGTTACTCAAACGGAGAATTGATTATAATTATAATGGATATTATAACAATAATCGTAAAGCCAAAGACGCAAATGCTAGTACACTATTTATCTCGAAGTTATTGTGCACAATTGCAACAATCAATTGTTATCTCAGCATTTATAATGATTTTCAGGCTAATAGTTAATTAGTTAACGGTTACAGTTTCAGCTTAATCTACGAATAGTTTCACATCTAAAATGATTTAATTTATATATTCCAGCAGCAAGGAAATAAAATCTCAGTCATAATAGTTTTCTTTATTAATCAGGACTCCGTAACAATTTTTTATTTCTTATTACGTTTTTTTTTTTTCAGAAAATATCAAGAAATAATAATTACTTTAATTTAATTAATAAACAAATACTAAAGAAAAAGTTTTCTTGAAGCATTCCAAATTTTGCTAGATGCAGATCTGAAAATAATTTTGTTGATGCTTAAACTAATTGATAGAAAATTTTTTTACAACATGGCTCATTATATGCCTAAAATTTCTATGTAACTATTCTAATAGTTCAATAAAGTTATTTTCAAATTTGTATTTGAATACAATTTGTATCTAAATTTTGAAATTTTTATTTCAACAAAATTTCGTTCTTTTGATATATTAAATTGTAGAATAATAATAATAATGTACTCGCAAATACATGTAATTGATGTATGTATGTGTATGTGTGATATAGTGACTTTTATTAAATAAAAATATATAAAACACACGTTTCAGTTGTCTGTTTACATGGAAAAAAAAATAGTTAACCGTTTTCGGATTAAATTAATAATCACAATTTATATTAGAAATTTTATACATCATTGGTTCAGTATATCATATGATAAAATTGTCGAAAAAGTTTGTTTAATTTAATTTAATGAGTAAACTTTTAAAATAATATAAAAAAATTGATAGAGAGAGAGAGAGAGAGAGAGAGAGAGAGAGAGAGAGAGAGAGAGACGTTTATTGCCATTTATTGATAATGTGTGTGTGTGTAAAATTTAATTTCCCTTCTCTCTCTCAATCTTTTTAATTACGAATAAATTCTTCCAAGTTTAGAATAGAAAGAGCTTCCTGGTCGCAACGGTTAGGTTATCTACAAGCTTTTCGTAATTACTCTACGAAAATGTTTGCCTCCCGCGCGTCCGCGTCATTTTAAAGTTCCTGCGAATTCGGAGAAACAGGATACTTGTTTGACAACGTGACTTAGATTAATTGAGCGATAGTAAAATTTGTGCTCGATGCGGAATTGCACTCTTATTATATTGGTATAGTAATTTTGGGATAGATGTTATCTTGAATATGTTTCCGTTTCCATCGTTTCTTCGCGGATTTCACCTTTAAATTATACAGATGTATTTCCAGTGATTCGGAGATCCCTATTTCTTTCCCTATAAACTATTGTACTGAAGATAGAACTGATTTAAGTAGACAATAATAAAATGAGAAATGCATATGGAATAAACTTTAATTTAACTTGTAATAGATCGATGTTACATCTGCACAACGATAATAGGAGTAATAAGTCAGAATCGATTTTGTTGTAATAGTGAGAAATAAAAAAAATATTTTTTTCTTAATTTTTTTAGAATAATATGTTAATATGTATATTTACAAAATGCTACGAGAAAACAGTGCATTTATTAATAATAATTAGCAAATTGGAATAAAACTCTTACAAAGAATTTAACAATAAAATTAAATAACATGCATTTTTTAAAATATATATTATATAAACCAAATAAATTGTTTATTTCATTTAAAGTAAAAGTTTGCCTTTCTTTTTTTATAATATATTAGCACGATATATATTTACTATAACTTTGTTTTTACCATAAACGAATTTAGTAGAAGACAAAAAAATTTGGATAACAGTCATTTGTTTTGTATATGATCAAGCTGTATAAGATTGTGGATTACTTGATACAGTAAATAATACATCGTCATTTCATGCGTGTTCCGGTGATAATAAACGAAAAGCCATGATTACTTCGCGATTAACAATTTTCTGAAATCTCTTTTGTTATACAATACAATAATTTTTAGTAATTTTTAAAAATAAGACTAATGTACTGTTTACTTCAAATCACACGATAACTTGGAGCTGTGTAGCCTTTTATAGCCGTTCCGGATCTGTTTTTCACGCGATATAAATCGATCTGGTTATTCCATGCGTATGCAAATTTGTGTAATCCAGCAGTGTCGTTCGGTGCCGCGGGTTTTGAAATTTCATTTTTCAATCGAAAAATTGGATATGTCTATACATGTATGTCTTCTATTGCGTTTGCTATTAGCTCCCGTTTTGTTCGAGTGACAATTAGTTATGCGTATACGCAGATAATAAAAACCAGATTCAACTCGAAATTGACTATTCAGATCAATGCACGTGTTTTGTTTGACATAAAATTTGTGTTATTGGTACAATAAAGCGTGATATCGCATAAAGAAGCTTTAATATTTACATATTGTGGATACTGAAGAAAATAAAATCTGAAACTCGTAAATTTTTATCAAATATAGCACATACCACGCTTGCATACTCGAATCAGTTTTTCGTATTTACACGCATATATATAAATTTTAAGTGATTAATTAGTGTAAAATGTGTTCCATTGCAAAAATTGTACGCAATATATTATAAAACAAAACGGAGACCGTGGACTACTAAAAAATTTTATACAAAATATGGAGGGCGCAAAATTTATTTGCATTTTAAAGAGAATTTAAAATTTACGTTATGACGCACTCCGCGCGCTTGCACGGCAAAGTGCAATGATTAAATATCGAGTTGAGCGCGACAGTCCATGTTTAACTTTGATTTCTTTGTGTTGGTGCCGGTAAGTGCCTCCCGGCACTGTCTCTTAAGCAGCCAATCTCGAACTACTACCTGCAAACTCGGAATCTCGCATTCGATGAATCCATTGTCTACAGTGGTGCACTTGCCTGCGGAACCGTCCTTCCGCCACGATACTGCCGGAGGTACCCATTCCGGCGAATATCCTCTTCCACAATCAGCCGTCTGATTTCCTCCTTCCAATTTTCGACGTTCCCGTAAACCTATTCGCATCGATTCGCAGTACTTGAAAATAAATCAAAGGCAGGCGACATCAAAGTCGGTACAATTCGGTGGTCCTAAATCGCTGCCGTATGTTTGCTTCTGTCGTGCGATTTTTCAAGCGTAAATATATGCATGAGCTGCCTTTCTCTGCCTCTCGAGTTCGATTTCAAATTGATGTATATTGACAAGCCCCATTTCCATTTCATGATTAAAAGAATTATCAACCGAATCGAGAATATCAATTAAAGAATTGTTTTAAAATAAATGAGTAACTACTTCCTGTATATAATCATATGATTGAAATAATAATATAGTTTACATTTTATAATATTTCTATAAAACATAAAATAATGTAATTATAAAAAATAAATCAATTGTTTGATCAGGAGAAGAGATCCTTTTATCACATTTCAACTTAATAATCTGTTTGCATTGACAATTCGACTCATATTGCCCTTTTATAGATACTATTTGTAAATTTATTCGTTTGGGCCTTTAGAAACTTAGTTAATAAAAAATAAAGTTTATATATATATATATATACACACACACACATGTATACAATTTTATCATGTATTTACTATTGCTCTCATTAATATCAAACTTGTAACTATATTTGGAATCATTGATAGATCGTATATTAAATAATTTACATATAATGTCTTTGTTTACTTTACATATTACGTAATGTTTTCTGACTGAAATCTGAGGAATGATACGCTTTCAGAGATATACATGCATAACGTAAATGTAATACCTCTATTTGTGTATACTATATGTATATACATTATATCCTAGGTAGTATAATATAATACAGCATACATGCAAAATTACAACTGACCTAGTCTCTGTGACATGCATTCATATGATAAGTATGTCATTAGCGAAACCACGCTAATGGCTTACCGTAATTTGAATCTTGCGGAAACTTGTCGAACGTCTATATAAACTTTAGGATTTCTCGCTGTAACGCGAAGATGACAAATGTACATGTGATGTACCGTGAATCAATGTCGATCAAGTATTTATTTAAGCCATTTGTATATTTTATAGAAATTAACTTGATATATTATACAGAATTAGATAGATCGAGAAAACATAGTCAAAGGTTATTGGAAGAAAGAGCGAACTATGTTTGCGAAGTTAGCGCGGCTTATACTAAACGCTAATTTGCATCACATCTATATGCACCATCGCGTATATCCCGAGCTTACACAGAGTGCTTTGCTCTTAATACTTTGTTAAGCTTTATATATATATTCGACGTATCGTCATGCAGGTAATTGCTTGTTATTTTGAAAATCTATCGACATTTCTTAAGAAGTAGGAATGTATATTTTTCGCAGTTAATTATTTAAATATGTTTGTGCACAAAATATTTGAAAAGTTATGTTACAGAATATATACCGCGTCATATAATGTAAACAATTATACTGCTGCATACGGAAGATTAGTTATATCCCGAGTTTATCCTGAAAATTAAATTTCACATGATTTGAATTCAAAACGAAAGTTTCTCTACAAAATGATATTCACTAAGTTATGCGAGTTGTATTTATACATTTCTCTCTTTAGCAATAATTACGAGTTATTTTGCAGTTGCTCGAACGATTGCGCCACTGTGCTTCCTACACGGAAATACGCTAATTAATATGACATTATCCTGCACGTGGCAAAAGTTTCGAGGAGTTTTGTTCATTTGAGCGGACGATACGCACGCTAATTGGAACTTCCATCGTTCACGGAAACTTTAAACAAGCCGGGTCTTTCCCAGCTTTAGCCTCGATTGCATCCTCCGTTGCATTCCTCATCGCGTCGTTGAGATGCATTAAAATGGAAAACAAGAAGAGAACGGACTTTCCATTCATTTGCTGATGGAAGACAAATCTCATGGTGTTTGCGCACCCAAGTAGAAAAATATCTAAGAAAAACTAGTCAGAAATTGGCTACTTTCTACTATTTTAAATTTGTTAGACAGTAATCCAAGAAAAATAAAAAAAGTCATACAAAATAATATTATAAGAACATTATTATGACCTTATTTGTCACTTATAAATTGATTTTTGAGTATTAAATTACGTAATAATGACATTCTGTGATGTCATTATGATTTTATTATGACTTTGTACTGCCTGGGAACTGATATCTAGTAAGTGGCCAGAATTTTTGGTTATTATTATATTATAGATAAAACTACTCGGCAACAGTTAGAAACTAGCCAAATCAAACAGATTAGTAAATAATAATTAATTTCTGTCCTAAAGTCTACTAAAGTTTAGAATATTCTAATTACTATTTTATGATCAACAACTAATCAGAAACTAGTTTTAAGTCAAACGAATCAGTAAATAACTAATAAATTGAAACTCCTGATTGAAAAATCTCTCCTGATTGTTGCTTTCTAGTTTAAAACAATTAGCCAAAAATTGGACATATTAAACGGAATGTTTGAAACTATGGAATTGACCGATTACTAAATAAATATTAAAAAAAAAAAATAGATGGAAGCAAGAAAAAAATTAACTGTTTTAGAAAGTAACAAATAGAATAATTCATTGCATTTTTCATGATTTATAATATCTGGTATATGTAATCTAAATATCTTAGTCATAAATTGGCTTCTAAATTCAAACTTCTTCTGTTCAACACGCGTTAAACTCTCTTTAAAATATATATCTAAGAAAACGGGGAACATCGTTCGCGATAGATATAAATCAATGTCGTCGACTGCGCACGCTGAAACATCGACGCATTCAGGAAGCTTAATGAGCACGAATTGGAGAATTTATCGAAGTCCCTGGAAATCAGCACGTTCAGATTGGCACGTCCGTGGCGCGGCGTCGAGGAAAGTACCCTCTTTTCAACGCGTACGTGCCGACGTCCTCAGTTCAGTGCGGCGTTCTCTTTCGCCATCTTTTGTGGCAACTTTTTCTTTACGTAGCCGTTTGTTTATTTCCTGTCTTCGCGGATTGAGATGCGCATTTATGTACAAGGGAACGCGTAAAGTATTCCGTGGCGTGTAATATTGACGCCATAGTAGATCAAAGCTCGTCAAGTCCGTCACGACCGTTTTACACAGGACACTGACTACAAGCGAGCGTCCACTCCGCTGGACCTAACCATCCGCGCTGTCGCGTCTCGTGAGAGCTTGCAGAAATGCACCGGTGATAAGTGGAGAAGTCTAACAGACGCGATTCACGATATCACCCTTTCGCGTCGATAGAACGTATTGTTCGAAGTTTCCCTTTGTGCGGTGATGCGCCACGATGAGCAGTCCTGAGAGGATGAGAGGAAAAGCAATCGGCAATATTGCGACGCGGAGGCACGCGTGAACGATTAAGAAGCGCGACGTTGAGCCAGCTTGACAGAAGTATGAGGTCTTCGTCGCAATCCTTTCATCATGACGTAATTGACACAGCCTTTACAAGAATTTCGAAACGTTAGATATCTGTGCATTACTGCGATCCCTGATATTCGATTACAATTCTATGAGATGTTGCCTCACGCAGAATCAAATGTCAAATACGGCACATATTTTCTAAATTTCTTCAAAATTCTACTCGGAGAATAGAGTGATTATTGAATCACTGAAGCTATGGAGTAAGACTTCATCCATATGAAACGAATTCTTCAAGTTAGTTAACTCAGTTTATCTGTATAACTCGATAAGCCAGATCTTCACGTCATCTCGTCATCGTATCGACTTTGTATTTTGTTGATTTTATTGAGTCATTTCTCACCGAAACCATTTTAATTGATACGTCATTCCAAACGAATAAGAGACTCACACAGTTTACGGTTGGAATTGAATGTTCACTCTGATGACAAATGGAAATTTTCTTTAATTCGAGTGAAACTTCATTTTAAGTACGATAGTATTTCCATTATCGATTGAAATGAATTTTCGCTCGTTTTGAGTGATTTAATTTAAAAAAAACTTAGAGAATATATAAATACAGTTTTCTTAATATAACGATATTAAGGCATTATCTGGCATTTTATCGTTTCAAGTGTTAATCGTGAAAATTTTTCCTGAAATGTATCAGAAATTATAGGCGACTCTCTTTTCGGAAAGGAGATGGAACTTTAAATTACAGTGAAATTTTTAAAACAGGTTCTAACGAAGGTGACGATTGAATACGGTTATGACCGATCTCTGACTTTTAAATCTTGGAACGCCATTAATCTGAAAGCAACGTGATTTTATATTGATTTAGATTAATCAATCCATAATTTGGCGCGCGTTCGCCTCTATCGTATTTGCCCCGTAACTTCGATATCGAACGTTCAGTTCGTTGTAGGAAGCAGAAAACGTTCGCACTCTTCGCGTGAAAAATGAGGTTTTCATGAAACTTAGCATCTATTATAACGCCAGGCGAAACCATTTATCACTTGATACACGTAGTACGTGTACGATCGTACATGACTGAGGTGGATCCGCCGACATCATGACGACAGTACATGGACATAGCGCGTTACAATAACCAACGTGAGCGTGCGTCTCATAATTCGAAGTAGGTAATGGATAGGTATCCTTCTTGTTAATTAATTGCATCCACATGGAAGTTTCTGATGACAAGCACGTCGTACAACATGCTCGATAATAATTCGCGAATTATCACTCGGCGCCTGGATAGTATCGCGGAATAAGCGAGAAACGGCAGACGAAAGTAGAAGGCGTTAATTACAGTTGAGTAACGTTTTCCTAACTCGAGTTGCAATCTCGTACCATTTACTGAAGGTGTGGATTTGATTCACACAGAGTGATGAAAATCGAACGGAATATCATGAGATGTTAGGCGTTCACTATATATCGTATATCACTTACTCGTGTTGAAACTCTTAGGATATTATTACAATGCGAATAATTAATTTTGTGTTAAATTTCAAAACAAGGATTTCATTTGATATTGTGTGTATTTGTGATATTATTTCAGCTTCGATTTATGATTGAATTTCAAGTTCGATATAATTAGCGTGCAGTTTCTAACTTGAAGAAGTATTTAACCAGGATGTCACCTTAAAAAAATAATTCATTATTCCTTAAGGATGCTGGGAGTGACCCTAACTTGATCAAGGTCGATAGACTTTTTTTAAATTCTAAATTCGATAATAATGACTTTTTTCATTCGTTTTTTATATTATATTATTATATTGTTGTGTCTCACCCAATGCTCATCATCAATTCATCTGGTCTTATCTACAACATATTGCAACGCCATCTCTTGCAGGATCGAGCACCTACTGCTAGATATAAGATTTGTTTATCAATTTGAGTTTCCGTCCGGCAAGCAGCCGTATACACGTAATTTACAGATTAATGTGAATCTTTTTTTTAACATTTAATCTTAGTTTTGTAAACTCAGTATTGTTCGTTCACGTAACTCCCTTGGGGTTGCACTGTTAATTTACATAATGTTGCATGTCATATTTCGAGCGTTTCTAAAGTCTAATGTAGTACTCGCAGCTACATATTTGTGGGAACGTTTACCGCATATTTTACCAGTACAATCCAAACAATCGACGTACGGCCGTGTTCGACCCAGACGCGTCCCATTATTACCGCGAGAGGCGTCGCTATAAGCTATAGGGACAGGCGGACTATGTTCGCAGGGCACTGTGATAGGACTCTCTCTCGGTCGGGCCATGCTAATGAACTTGGCCTGCCATTATCTGAACTGTAGGTAGTATGCCACTTCATCCGACCCCTCTATCGAACTACGAATAACTAGCTTCACCGTTTCCCCGTTCCTTCCGGTTCTGTCGGCTCTTTAATATAATGCTGATTGCTCAAACGCTCGTACTTTTCTCCGACAATTTGGAAGTAGTCCTTTTAAGTCGGATATACCTACGCGTATACATATTATTCGATTAACCAATATTTTTATGTTATATATATATATATATATATAAGTTAAAAAATAATTTAAAATTAAAAATAGTTGTAAATTGTTTGTTCTTTTAACGTTTTAAGATTAAACTAATATTGTTTTGGTTCGTAGTCCTTATTATTATTGCTATTTTTCTTGAGAGCCATAATATTATTATTTTTGAAAAATCATTTTTGTCCTTTAATTTTGGGAAACTTTTTTTTTAGTAGTGTCGTCACTTTTAAAGTAAGAGAGTGATATGCTCAATTAACTATTTCGTTCCGGTATTAAATACACATAATTAGAATAATTGAAAAAAGTGGAGGAAGTATGACCTTAAGAAATGCTGGTTTATGATTTCAATAAATTTCCAGGCAAATTGTACTAACACTCGGCTCTCCACAAAAATATAAGAAGTTATGGTTACTTCGAAACGTTAAAGTGTCGTTATGGGAAACTTCTTGGGCGTATTCCAGCAGGAGCATTTCACGCATTTCGCACTGCGAGGAGCGAGCTTAGAGCACGAAAATACATCGCGACCAGAACAAATGCAGGCTCCGGCCTTTGCGTTTACTTACCAGGACCCTTTCGGCGCACAACTGGGATTTTTTTTTCCGCCGTTCCCTAATTACCCATCGACTAAACGAAAGCCGTCGTTTTCGACATGCTTTCCTTTGACCTTTGACCTCGCCGAGATGTATATCGCGCGGAATCTCACTAGGCGAAATTTCCGGCGCGGTCTAATTGAAGCTAATTGAAAATCGATCGATCGGATCTGCGGTATGCGGACTATCGCCGCGCCCGCTATTACTCTCGCACTTCGTCGAATAACGGATTATCGAAGTATGCAAATGCGCGGTGTACAATACTTCACGGCCGACTGATCAGGAATTAATAAACGCGTCGGACGTGATTTCGATCGTTCCCTTTCTTCCCGATACTCGAGACCTTAAGGAGAAACGACTGCAATTTGTCTCCACGTGTTTAACATCCTGTGTGTCGTCGTATATACTTCTTGAAACATGGTGCCTTCATTTGCTTAATCTATTCCTTAATCTGTTTAATTATAATTTTTAGACGTTTTTTTGTTAATTTTTAGATATATTTTGTTAATTTACCGTCTTATTTACTATTTTTTATTACATATATTGTAGATCTGATATATTATATTTTGTTTTATTATTATATATATATAATTTACGGTATAATTTGTAATTATTATACGTACTTTAAATTGTACATTTATTATGTAACGTGCGACATAATTTATAGTTATTATGTAATGTAAATATTTATTGTACATTTGAAGTAGAGCAATTTCAAGTAGTATAAATCAAGTATATGCAACCGTAACGGTTGTTTTACGATTAACTCTATGAACAATCACAAATCGATACTTTGTACACACAAAAGTGCATTTTGCATGCCATGATCGAAACTAACCGTCCTGGAAATACGATATCCCATCGTAATCGCGACTGCAAGCTGAGCTGCGTTTGATTCCGTGTAATTACGATTTCCAAGTTCGCTCTACTTTAGATCGTTATCGTTTCCTCGTTCTCATTCGTAGATCGTTCAATATTAGAGCTCGTAAATCGACAGCGGCACGTAATCGTTAGACCAGAAGCTGATATCGAGCCGTTGGCTAACGATTACACATCATTTATCTGTTGCAATAAGCGCATTGGTTTGTATTGCGGTAACTGCGCGTTGTAAACGTGCAGTCGCTATTAACACGTAGCGGCCGGTTAACGCTTTGTGCAGTGTCACGCGACTGCCACTTAATTATCTGATTGTATTACTCATCTGTATTATAGGCGCAAGTCCGGCCGCTCTGTAACTATATCGACCACCACCTATAGTCACATTACCGAAATATGAAACGAAAATCATTATCTGTAACATGCACAAATACGTGATTGTTTTGTTAAAAACGTATATATATTTCAAAATAATACAGAAAATTACAAATCTTATAGATTATTCTAAATTGCACTTAAAAGTATAACTACAAAAAATTTAGAGATGATCATTTGAATCCAAAGTTATTCCAATAAGAAATATTATGTAATATATATATTGTATATAAATATATAGGACATTTTTTGTCAAGTCGGCCACCCACCGTTCCAAAATTTTACTTGACGTAGAAAAACCACCTTGCATACAAATGTAGATTTGATATGTATAGCAAACCTTTTAGTATTTTTGAAAATACTTAAAGTATTTATTAAAAAATTTTTAATTTTGATTATTATTTTTCAAACTTTATTTTGTAATAATATAAATAATAACAGATTAACTAAAAAAAAGCGAAAATGTTTAATAAAATAGAATGTTATATATATATATATATATAAAGCATAATTTTCATATTTATATAGATTAGCTAATTCAATACTAGTGCGAATTCGCATCAGAAAAAATATCCTTTTTTTTGTTAATTTTTAGATATATTTTGTTAATTTACCGTCTTATTTACTATTTTTTATTACATATATTGTAGATCTGATATATTATATTTTGTTTTATTATTATATATATATAATTTACGGTATAATTTGTAATTATTATACGTACTTTAAATTGTACATTTATTATGTAACGTGCGACATAATTTATAGTTATTATGTAATGTAAATATTTATTGTACATTTGAAGTAGAGCAATTTCAAGTAGTATAAATCAAGTATATGCAACCGTAACGGTTGTTTTACGATTAACTCTATGAACAATCACAAATCGATACTTTGTACACACAAAAGTGCATTTTGCATGCCATGATCGAAACTAACCGTCCTGGAAATACGATATCCCATCGTAATCGCGACTGCAAGCTGAGCTGCGTTTGATTCCGTGTAATTACGATTTCCAAGTTCGCTCTACTTTAGATCGTTATCGTTTCCTCGTTCTCATTCGTAGATCGTTCAATATTAGAGCTCGTAAATCGACAGCGGCACGTAATCGTTAGACCAGAAGCTGATATCGAGCCGTTGGCTAACGATTACACATCATTTATCTGTTGCAATAAGCGCATTGGTTTGTATTGCGGTAACTGCGCGTTGTAAACGTGCAGTCGCTATTAACACGTAGCGGCCGGTTAACGCTTTGTGCAGTGTCACGCGACTGCCACTTAATTATCTGATTGTATTACTCATCTGTATTATAGGCGCAAGTCCGGCCGCTCTGTAACTATATCGACCACCACCTATAGTCACATTACCGAAATATGAAACGAAAATCATTATCTGTAACATGCACAAATACGTGATTGTTTTGTTAAAAACGTATATATATTTCAAAATAATACAGAAAATTACAAATCTTATAGATTATTCTAAATTGCACTTAAAAGTATAACTACAAAAAATTTAGAGATGATCATTTGAATCCAAAGTTATTCCAATAAGAAATATTATGTAATATATATATTGTATATAAATATATAGGACATTTTTTGTCAAGTCGGCCACCCACCGTTCCAAAATTTTACTTGACGTAGAAAAACCACCTTGCATACAAATGTAGATTTGATATGTATAGCAAACCTTTTAGTATTTTTGAAAATACTTAAAGTATTTATTAAAAAATTTTTAATTTTGATTATTATTTTTCAAACTTTATTTTGTAATAATATAAATAATAACAGATTAACTAAAAAAAAGCGAAAATGTTTAATAAAATAGAATGTTATATATATATATATATATAAAGCATAATTTTCATATTTATATAGATTAGCTAATTCAATACTAGTGCGAATTCGCATCAGAAAAAATATCCACAAATTTCTCGTAAAAAACACATACATTGACTTATTTTTGCTCTATATTTTCTTAACAAAATTAACGTTTAAAGCCAAGTTCGTATTAGTGTGGAAATTACGGTTGCGCGGTCGAGGTATGGAATTTAAGAGTTAAAATAAAAATATTTAGATATATATGCTACATATTTACATTTGTCATACCTTTTTAATAAAATTCTATTTTTTAGAATCTGTTAATACGGAAATCATTAATTTAAGTTTGTTAATTAATACTTTATTCATCCTTAGTTCCCGATTATGTGTCCTTGTAAAATAACTTTATACCGAAAGGAATTTAATTTCAGGGTGATCTATACATGCGCACATCAATCGATTTATATCCGTTTCCGACTTTTTTATATCGAACATGCCCTACATTCTATCGCGTTATCAAACTTGTAGACGAACTTCGGATATCTATCAGACAGTCCCACGTAGCCGCAAATTATCCGCGGGATAAGATCGTAAATTATTCTCCGGACAGTAACACATTTTTCTAAATGTAAAAAGAAAGCGGCTGTCACGCGACGTTCAATATTCATGACACGGAACTTTAAAAATTAAAAAAGAGGAACTGAACACGTGTCTATTAGCATCGAGTAATGAATCCCTAGGAAGTAATTAAAGTTTCCGCAAAGAAAATTTTTCTCGTCCAGAAGCCAAGACGAATCTCGGATGCAGCGCATTTTTCACCGTCGGCGCGCGTCCTCGTCTTCCTGCATTGCCCGTTTCCGGTTCCCTCTTGCATTCACCGAATTGTAAACTCACATACCCCTCTACAGGAAAAAAAGTGCTTCGGCTAAAAAGTTACATTTGACACGTCGCACTAATTGGAAATTGTTTCCCTTGGATGTCTTGGATGAGAGATAGCAATGATTCATGCAAATACAATACGATAAATAACATTATTGTCACAAATGTAGGAAAAAAATACTATTTAGATTTCAATATATTTGATGAATAATATGATTACTAAATTACGTGTGTTCGTAATAAAGTGTATATATTTCTATTAACAATAAAACGGAAATGGTCTTTTTATGTAAATCGTGAGGCTTTTTATGAATTATAGCATTTAAAGATCTTTTAAACTTAATGAATAACGTAACAGATAGAAGTGGTGCTTTTAATTAATTACGCGGCATCAAGTATGACTAATTGCACACGAAATAAACAATTTTTCATATAAAATTGACGTAATTTGCGTCTCAACTGGTAGTCCTGCCAACGATCGGTAAATTCAGACTTCGTTTTATATTAATTAGAGTGCAAATTGCATTAAACCGTCGACACTGAGCGAAGCGAAAAATTGCTTTCGCCTAGAAGTGAATTTAATCTACGACTCGCGTCGCCCGTAATTCCACGCGGGTCGGAAGTTCTTTAAGATCCCGTCGAAACTAATCATGCTACCGTAGAAGTATTAAGCGTCTCGAAGACGTCAAGCGACGAATGATCGCATAACGTTTCATTTTTTCTTCTCTTTTATTTTTTCTTCTCCCTTTCTTTTATAGATCTTCGTATCTTCGACGACAATGTGAGAGCTTGAAGGATAATTGAGGCTTTAAAATGGGGTGCACAATCCAGTTATTACGTTACATAAAGCGCTGTAGGAGGAAAAGTAGAGGAAAGTCAAATAGGCGCAGAAAGAATCAGAAAAGAGAATAGGACAACTAAGGGGACGACAGAAACGTAAAGGCCACGGTATACACGACAGCTAAGAGGACTTAACGCTTAGGTGGAGTGGATGGGCGGTTAAGTAGCATGATACGAGAAAGGAAAGGAAGGCCCTCTGTTTAATCTAGGAGAGAGCACGAGATCGAGGTACGTTTTGCTTTTATATTCTATCACGCTCGTCTAAGACTCAGTGGTCCAGAAAACTAGAGACTGCGCAGACTCACTCGCGAAGAGTAAACAGACGAACGAAAAAAAAGAAGACGATATAAATATATATTCGTCTAACGGATGTTCTCGACGACGTGCGATCTGTCTCCATCTCGGCATGATACGTGCCATATTGTGTAGAATTTTTCAGAAATCTCTGGAAAATACTGTAACAAATCTCATCAATTGATGTAGGGCACAAAAGAGAGGAACGAGGGAAGAAAATAATATTGATAGACGGAAAAGGAGAGAAGAGACAGAAAAAGAGAAAGAGAAAGAAAGAGAGAGGGAGGAAAAGAAGGCTGATTACACATTATTCTCAATATAACTTTATCTCGTATATAACTGTGGATTGTATTTCAACATGGGATTTGAAAATTTTACACTATAGATTTACTGCATTTTCCATCTCATCTCTTGTTTTATATTTGAATACCGGATATGTTAATATATTGATATTTACATACACACCACTAATTATTAAATTATTTAGAATGAATAGCAGCGGCAGAGTTTTCATTGTAAAATATTTCACCAAATGCATGTCCATGTTCTCTTTGTTCCAGAAGTGTTAAATGGTATATGTTAAGTTTTCATGAATTGATTTGTGTTATAACGTTAATTATGAAATAAAGCAATATAATACAGTTTATCACTATTTGAAACTAGTTATTAACCGATAGCATATGACAGCTTTAAATAAATTTATTTAATAAAACGAAAAATTCGTAATATTGTTCAATAATTGTTGTAATAATTCACAATACAAAGGAACTCGACAATTTCCAGACGAATCTCGCATATCGAGATGAATTTTACAAATTCAATATTTTTCCTTCATACAATGAAATAATACCGTAAATAAATGAGAAAACAATTTTTCCGTAATATTTGAAACTTTATTTCAAGCATTGTTCGATATCGTGTGTTAGATATTTTTCAAAAACTGATTTTTTTAAATTCAGTATTTAAAAGGATTAAGATGACAAATATACATTACTATTTAAATGCTTGGTAACATTATTTTTTATTACTATGTATCATGTACTACAAATTGATATAAATTAATCAGACTAAAATAAGTCGATAACATATACATTAAATTTTTATATATTACATCTACATAAATAAATATGGCATTATGTATATTACTTTGCAAAGAAAATATTAATGCACTTCGCGAAATTCATTATGCATTTTTCATGCATATTAAAATAACTGGTTACATTATATTTCAAAGGTATATTTATCCGTTAAATTTGCAGATAAGTTCAACTTACGTACATATGGTACTATACAAACCAGAGAAATATCTCGCCTAATATAGTATACTACATGTTGCTGTTGTACGCAATAAACGTGCATTATTCCCATTTCTCACGTAAAATGTGCTTATTTTAAAGCACAATACGCTGTGAACAAGGCTTATCCTTTCAGTTTACGTAACAATAATTTCTAGGATAAAGTGCACCTCAACATGTTTATCAAACGCTAATATCTTTCTTTAAAGCATATAATCATGAAACACGTACAATTACCTACATACATAGTTTTTACAAGATTGCAAATATCCTTGCTCCAAGCGATTACATTATTTTTTTCAACGCGTGCAAAAAAAATGACTGATATATGTATACGTGATGGTGGCAATCTCACAATTTTATTATTTTAAAGCTGTTTTATCGTGCGTGTGTACATACACACACGCACGCACACACATAGTATTATATAATACGCTAATAGGATTTATTCGATCTTCAAAATCGACGCTACAAAAAGTAATTCCGACAATTTTTAACACTTCTTTTACAAATCGATAGTTGGCCACGAGCGAGCATGCTACCCTTTCGTGAAATTGGCAGAAATTTGACTCAGAATAGGCTCTAAAAAATTGTAAACACCAATGGCGCGAATAGTCGACTATTTAAACACAGTATTGGTAAAGGGGGTGGTTCGTGGCAGGAAACGGAGGATTTTTCGGAGAACGAGCGTAGTATTGCAGTAATACACGAAATTAGTAGCAATAAAACAAATATATTCTCTCAGTACTCCATATAAATTTTCATTCATATCGATTAGAAGAGCATCAATGAGGCGTTATTACCTCTCCGAAATACAATCTCGACATTAAATCCCGATATTACATAGCAATATCCTTCGACAATACGATATATACGAGGCCACGCAAGATCGAACGTAACAAATCGAATATTTAGAACAGTTTAGAACAATTAATTACAATAAGATGAGCAGAGTAATATTCCATCGTTGTTATTGCATAAATGAAGTTTGACCTCGAGTTCGATCGCGAGGATGACGAGAATTACGATAACGGGAATTCTAGAGATTTACAGAATTTGCGAGACTTTCACGAGAACTTTAACATATGCCCTACACTGACAATAAGACTCGATGTACACCGAATGACGCAACAATACATTACAAAAGTGATTTGGCTGTGGCCGTGACGGGCGTGTAAATACTGATTCGAAATTAACGGGTCACACGATATCGAACAGCACGATTCCGCACTGCGTGCTCGTCTATGCAACGCAGCTACTGACAAAACACCGTACAAACGAGGCTCAACCTAACAATTCGTGAATGCGTGTTATCTCTCGACATGGAAATTGGCGGTTTTACACAACAAATCATTCATCTCACCACAGAATCCGCCTATTGCTCGCTTCGGTACCTCGATATCTATTTTTCTTTTCAAGCCTCGTCCTGCATCCCTTTATATATATTCTGCTTATTATCTCATGATACTTAACACATTCCAAAATGACCTCATGCTTAAACAAAATGCCTGCGTATTTGTAATTCTTACATACACTTTTAATGTATTATTGTACAATATAACATTGTAACTGTAATTTTAACACATTTTGTCTCGTTATTTCGACGTTAATTGTAACGATTCCCGCAGTCTAGCACTACACTCTCACGGCATTTCAGAGACGCATTGTTTCTCGTTCTCTCTGCTGCTCCCACCCCTGCGTGGCTTCCACGTCTGATGCGATTTGAGACTCCATGTAATCCGTGACCGTAAATCGGGATTAAACTTAGTGCCACTTCCGGTGAGGCTACCACTGACCAGCGAAGTACAGAGTGTACTTCGTGCTCTCACTTTGAAACAGTCTCTTAAAGAGTTCCATCGCGCAATCGAGAATTGACGTTTTGACAAGTGAGTATAACTTTTTCTCTAGTGTTCGTAATAAGTATAGATTAAATTTGTTCCTCGTACAACGTTTATGTGTTTTGATTTTAATCAAGTATATCTATATGATTGTATTATTTTAAACACAATGCTTCAAGTATAATTACATAAGAGAATTATTGATGAATTTAAAAAATTGAATATTTTCTAATTTGTAATTATATATTTTCTTATTCACTTTTTTTATATACACTTATATATATATATATATATACTATATATATTTTTATAAAGTATGTAACAGGGAAAGGAAATAACTCGTTACTTGTAACACCGTTAATGCATTCATATCGCATCTGCTCATTCGCATTGCATCCACTTTATTTAAACAAAAAGTATTGTAAATTGTTTAAATTGATGATCTTATTTCAACATTATAAAGAAGGAAACGAATTGCCATAACTTTTTAAATAATGATAACGGTAACAAGTTATTTTAAAGAATTAATAATTACATAATTAGTAATTAGTTACTATTTTGGCTCGATAAGGAGTAACAAGAACTATAATAAAAAGTTTCCATTCTCTGATACACACGTACCATATGTATGTACACACGTGCTTTGTAGTTGATTACTGCAAACGAAACTTCAAAACATGGTGAGTGCGTATGTTTGATTTTTACACTGGATGTTTCGTGTACTGCAGATAGAACATGAATTTTTACTTCCGCTTTACGTTGCTGACATTTTACAGGATTACAATATCATCACAAAGCATATTCGAGTATCCGAATTTGTTTCTTTCTTTTTCTGTGTGTGTGTTTCCTTGCATAACATTCCTATAGTAAAGTTATGTTAACAGTGTAACAGAATCTTTTTAAAACAATTGCTAATCAAATTGTAAGAAATTTGATAAATATAATTAAGTGGTATTTTAGCTAATTCATGAATTCTTGTAAGCTGAAATATGTACCTAATTGTACAAGTGTACATATAAAAACGTTTTATATTTATAATATTAAAAAATATTGTAAAATAATTTGCATTTTTAAGGCTCATTGTAAAGGTATTTGCTTCATGACAGAAATTAGTCAAAGGTATAAAATATTTAATGCTCGACAAGAATAAAATGTCTCTGTATTTGTGTAAGACAAAAAAATATAATAATTTAAGGCATTAAAGCGGAATATAATTAGTAACCTTGTAATTAAGTCCATTTAGTACGATGGAATGCATTGCAGTTTATAATTTATAAATTTATAATAATTTAATAATACTGATTAAATAATTAGATTTTAATATAGATAATTAGTAAATAAATATATCTCGTAATATAATAGAATTTATATAACAAAATTACACAATATATATTATAAATATAACATCTTTATTCAAAAATTAATCTTTGTTTTATTGCAGTGGAATCTAAAAGTTTTATGTGAATAAAAAGACACGACATAAGAAAGAATTTAAAGAAAGAAAAGAAATAACCATTATACTATTTTCTCATACAGTACAAAAGGATTGGTATATTTTTTGTATTTGTAATACTCAATAAAATACAAATCACCTAAATAACAGAGAGAAAGAAAATGTAACGTTGAAATGTATTTTTGTCTGTCCGTTGTGGAAAATCACGGTGAATTAGCGTATTTAATGTAGAACACGTAAGCTTCGTTCATAGTACATACTTTCAATTCCTACCGCGATAGCTGTGGAACGTCGGCCATCTGAAAAGCTCGTCAAAGGATCATAAAAATATCCCACATGTCGCCCAAACTCGCTCGATCACGTCCGCGAGTTGTTTTACGAGCATCTATCGGGACGTGTGGTAACAAGAGCATTGCAGCGCAACCCTCTCCCCCTTTTCCCGCCCCGCATCGAATGCTACATCCCCTGAATGATATTGACAGGAAAAAAAGAGAGGCGCAAAAGAATATACGACCGATTGAAATTCTTTCCCTTCTCATGTCATGGTAAAAATGCGTGTAAATGTAATACCACATTATGAGCAACTGCGTTCGCTTCTTCTCCAATAATAAAATTCTTTCATGTCAGGATCGTTACGCAGAGGGAGGATCTCCGATAAACAGAGCGCTGTAAAAGGCTGCTTTTAAAAATAGCATGCGTAATATCACCTTTCTAATTTAACCTCAATTTCCTTAACACTCCCATCTTTGCACATATTTACTGCTATGATATGCATATTTACTTCATAAAACAGTAGATATATACTCATTCTCTAACTTAGTCACCGTGACAATAAAGTTTATTTATGTAAAAGAAATTTAATTTGTATTGATGCACCATTAATCTTTTGACAAAGCATAAATGTATTAGAAAATTTCCAATAAAATAAAAAACTTATATTTCTTACCTTGTAATTTTACACACACACACACAAAAATTTTAATAATACATTATTTAATTATTTAACTAATTGATTTTTGTATTTATTTTCATGTATACTAATTAATTTACAAAATAATGTAGTACGAATTGATAATACAAAATCGAACATTATTTCTAAATACAAGAGATTAAACAAAAATTAATGAGTTTTTGCATATGATTGTCGGTGCGAAATAAATTTTCAAATTTAATATGAAGTTAATCAGTGAACGTTATTTTTCTTAGCTAATTATAACTTTTTTATAGTTTTTAATTTAAGAATAATATCTAATCCAAATTATACCTACTAAATGTTTGTTTACAGCTTTAAATTATAATATAATTGTTTATTAATAATTTAGTAGAATATTTCTCATCATCGTGCATCATAAATTAAACGCTTTTTGCGTGATTTGTGAAATGAATGGCTTTTTGACGGCAATATTCAGATACGAGATAATAGCGAGGACATTCTTTCATTATACACTGCAATAATTTCCGCTCGTCGTCCCCTCGCTTTCTCTCTCGATCGGTCCTACGACTCCTTTGACCTGTCTCATAGCAGGGACGAAAAGCGGGAATTCTTGTATTTAATTTAGCGCGAGGCTTTTAATCAGACCGCGCTTCAGACGCATACTCGGATACTCACTCGGAAACTGAAGGGCCAAACTTAAAAGGAGCTTTTTGAAGATTTAAGACATGCCCCTCGATCCTCCGCGCCTCTGTTTCTGTCTCTCTCTTTCTCTCGTTCTTTCTCCATTTTGTCAGACAAACGATGGCTCCCGTCGAATCGTGTCTGCTTTAAATTTACCTCACCTCAACCTCGCTGATATCTGAGAGACATTACGAGGATGAAGAGACATAGCTCATAGTGTACATAATTTAAATTGGATTTAGATAGCGTAATCCAAGTTTCACCGATTGGCGAACGTTAATATTTGGTGTCGCTAAGATTTCGTAAACTTGAAATAGAATAGTTTTCCATTAATACTTACTGTCGATAATATTTTTTGGTACACGTGTAATTTTCTAACGTATTATATCTTATTGTCAAAATAATGTTTAATTTGTTTAGTATAGATTAAAGGAATAACATTGCACAATAATACAAACATAATTAAACTTTACTTCTATATTAAATTATTTTGTTGCAAGTTTGCAAGTAGGATTAAGAAGTGAAAGAATAGAGAGAAGATATTGTGAAAGATATATGAGCTTCAAAGAAATTCCTAAGAAAGCATCTCAAATATATGCGTACATATTCATCTAAATTGTGTTCTTTAAAACTCGCGATCTCACTACACCGAAATGGATATAAGTAAAAAGTTTTTACCTTAACATAATAAAAGTGCTTTTTGCTTTGTTGCGCTCCTAGAACTTTCGGATTTTCAAGTCCGCAGAGCGATCATGAGAACTGAAAGTTTCTTCATCCATACATTCGTCGCTACGTGTAACCTATTCAAGCTCAAGTTCGTCGAATCCGATCGAGGAATTGTAGAAATGTTGCAACCAATGTACAGCTAGTCGAATTTCACAACTAGTTTCTCCCACGTAATGTTAGCGCGAATTTCCCTAAAATTACCACCCGCGTGCTGTAATGTAATCATCGTAATTACAATTGTATACTCTCAATTATCGTTGTAACAGGATTCATACACAAATGCATTTCAACCATATCCAAATACATAGGTATAAAGGTATAATTAACATAAGACTCCCACACACACATACAGACACGCACACAAATATACAGTCAAATTTGGATAACGGATTCGTGTAGCGGACAAAAAATACATCGGAAATGACTATTCATATTTCATACTTGTAAAAAAATGGTGTCGGACAGTGTTATTTATGACAATTTAATAAAAAGTAACAGTGATGTTCTTCTTCCAGAAAGAACGATAAATCTCTCAAATGTGCCTAGAATGGATGGGGATAAATGATTGATTGACGTTGTCGTCTGTTCTTGTAAATTTTAAACAAAGTTTCTCCTATGTCAAAGTACAAGAACTTTTTTAGTCTACACTGTTTATTAATTTAAGTATATTTTAAACATGTGTTTAACGGACATATTTAAATCCAGAACATCTCCATTTTTCGTGTCAATTGGCAATGGCTTGTTGACGTAGCGGGGAAAGAGAGTGTATACGCTTTGCATTTTGCGGACATTTCGCTCCGCGGTGGACGCGCACGCGGTGCTGCATAAATTATGCGCGGACTGCCGTGCAAAAAAATTTGAAAATTTAATTTGCGCGGCGGCGCGGCGTCCGGGTACTTTAAATCAACGGTAAACCGACAGCGCTCGTACATCCCGAACACTTATAGAGCGTGCGCGGCAGATGTTTGAGCTAAATCAACTGCCTTCGAACGCCGCGCGCCGCAGAACTATCTGTTCCGGTGTCAAAACAGCTGTGCTTAATTAAACGTATACAATGGATGTGTTGTGCGACGGTGGGTAGGACGTCTCAAAACAACACGCTTAATTGCACGCGTAGGCGTTTCGGTCTTAACGTATCTATAATAACATAGAGAAGCAAGGATTACAAAACAAACTACATTTTGCGTGATTCCGTTGTTAAATATTGGACACATCAGTTTAACTAACTGCCTGTATTTCTTACTTCAACCGTTTGTTCAGTGGCGCTTGAAAAATAAGTCATAAGTAATTAAATAATCACAGGAAAAGAGTCATTTTTCACTTGTGTTACATAAAAGATGTAATAATTAAGTAATAATTTGTATTGGTATTTGATTAATAAAATCTTGTATTTAAATGTAAGAATTTATCAATTGATTTAATGATACAATACAATAATTGATCATATTTTATATTATATTAGTTTTTATATTTTGAAATGATTTATTTACAAATGAACGTTTTTCAAATTTTTTAACAAGTATGCAATAAGTTGAAATTACGATATTATTAATTAAGAGAGTATTGAAGGCAAATTAAATATTAATTTATGACAAATAATTCTCGGTGGAAAATTAATTATATCAATTAGCAATTAAAAGCATTATACTTGATTAACGGTAAAATTAATAAGAGTATAAAGAATATCATAAAAGTATAAAGACATCTCATTATGATCTTCTATTCTCAAATAAATCAAATATTTGATCAAAGTATATTAAATGGAAGTGAAATGAATTGCTCAGCTTACGTGCGATATAAGGATGACCAGCGAATTGTTTCAGTTATCAGTAGTTCGCAGCTCTCACGCTCTAGAATATTCGGGAAGGGGCTGATGGGCGATGCATTAATTAATTACGGACCGATTACTCGGGCTGGCGATGGTCAACATCCTATTTTCGCGACGGTGTCCTCCCTATGTTCTATAATCGTATTAGGTTTAATCCCCGCTCCACATACATACATGTTCAATATATATTAATTTATGTGATGTGTGAAACAGTTTTCAAAACAATATTCTATTAGATACATAATTATTAAATTTGTATAAAAAGCTTGTTGTATTTTATTAAGAGTGTAATATTATTTTCAAGAACGTAATATTACGAAGCACTATCTCATACAAAGCGGAGATCTAATAAATTATCACAACATTATACAGAATACTACACGAATCTTAAGAATTACGCGTGTAGCTCATTTTGAAGAGATGTACTTTACGTATTCATGGTACAGAAGAAACCTCAATCTTCCTCTCTCTCTTTCTTATTCTTCTCCATCATAAAATGTAACGTCAGAATGCAGTCCTTGAAAATTTATTGTAACAGCGACAGTTTTGTGGTATTATACAGCCGAGAAAATCTATGAGAAGAAAACAGACATCGCCTCTCATTTATGATAGTCAATTTTTCCCACCGTCGCCGAGGTCACTTGCATCTGGCACTTGATTCTTTCTGACGGATTTTCAGACAAAATTCGGACGAAGTGGCGCGACGAGCAACTTTCAGAATGGCGCGTGAATGGATTACATCCCCCCCCGCCCCGCCCACGTAATTCGCAGGAACAAAATCAGGAAAACTGCGGGCGGTGTGTGCAAGCGAAACGAAGACAAGTGAAACTTTTCGATAGCGAGGGGCTTTGTTTTGTAATTCATTAAAAGTCCGTAACTCTCGGACGGTAGCGACGCGCGCTACCGCCGAATGAAAAGGGCGGGAAGGAGAGAAACGGAAACGACGAGATCCGGTTAGCGATGCGATTATTGATTATCTAATTATCGTAATTGTTCGCGCGGTTGTTGCGGTATGTTTTCAGATGGAAAATGAGTCGCGCGAAACGATATTCCCGATATTCCAGAAGTGCATCCAGAAGTTCGGATTAATTTTCGCAAAAGCTCGACTCGAATCACTTGACTGATGTAAAAGCTGCATACGCTTTCGGACAAACAACTTCCGATCCTCCCTCTCTTTCTCTCTCTGTTGTGTTCGCATTACGCGACGTCTGCAAGCGGTAATGCTGTATCATCCACATACAGAACAACTCAACAATCAATTACATGAATGGAATCACTTACGAAGCGTGAATAATACGCCACAAATGTCATACCTGATCAAATTACAGTTGGCCAGGTTTTAAACAGATATTGGCATTACATTGAATAATTTCAACGAGAGAATAAATCTTGCTGGAAAGCTTGTTTTCTACATGAATTTGAAGCTCACTGATTCGATATATACATACAATATGAAATAAAAGTACATATTTAAAAAATACGAAGATAAATGAAGTATATTTTTAACTTATCTATTATATAAAATATCGAATAATGGATATCGAAATATACACGTTTTTTATTTCGTTATTCCTTCGAAGGTTATATCATATTTAATATTTTGCACAGAGTATATTCTCGTTAAGAAATGTTTGCTTTTCAATAAATGTCGATTAAACAAAGCTTAAAATAAATAAAGATTTAAAAAATAATGGATTGTTTTATTTTTTATATTTCATTCGTTTAATATTGACAATAACGAAGTAAAAAATAAATCAAAATAAATATAAAAGTAAATAAAAATAAAACAAAATTTTGTTAAATTTAAACGTAATATAAAATGCTATAAGAAAAATTAGAAAAACAATCGGTATTTCTTATAGATAAAATTATGTATTCTCGTATATTACAGATCAATAGCATATGCGTCTGTATACGTAATCGATAATTTGTATTGTCTGAAAACAATTTGTTTCGATTTTCCCGGTTAAGCCCGATTTCGTATGCTTTGCATGCTATTGGCTAAGTATATATACATTTTTATCGTTTACTTCCTTTCGCCAAGCAGAGGCCAAACACAATAGTGCCAAATGCAATTTGTTGCAACGGACGGGGATGTAAACTGACATGAGAATAGTTTCTGTATTTCTACGATAGCCACAAACCCAACCGTACTGCATTTTATTAATGTGCCTACGAAATTTTACTTCTTGTTTTTATTATGGTTATAAAATTTCCTCAAGGAATGGAAACGTTAAGGTTTAAAAAACAAGAAATAGAGTTTTAGAAAATGTAACGTTGGAAAGTTTAATAAAGTTGAAGAAGTAATCACACATATATACATTTTATATTTATCATCAAGACACAATGAAATTTATATTGCAATCTACAAATGACAAAGACATAAAATACAGGGATTTTTCGAATACACTAACAATTTCTTATAACCGATATATTTTACAATTTAAATCAAATTTTTATCATTGATAATGACTTATTAATCAGAACCGAAACGTTTGTTTTTATATTAAAATTGTCTTTATTTATTTATTTTTGTCAAATTAAATAAATTTAGCTCGTAGTTCGTCTTTTGTATCATTTTTTATACATTTTACGTTTGAATTCTTGAGACAGTCTCTTCACCTATATACAAGATATCATAAAATTGTCATCTAAAATCGACCACTCAACGTGTATTGCTATTTAAATATTTTACAAATTTTTACGGTATATCCGTAATAACGGTTGCACCATTTTAATTCAGACGAAAATTGATATGGCTACAGAAACGTTTATATCGTGTCACATACAAATATCAATTGAACGGACTATTTAAAAATCAATCTGTACGCGAGCGGTTATTTTTTATTATATTCTTTATTGTATGTATCATGACACCATCCAATTTTATATCTGCAATTTAACTTCTCTATATACGAATGCAGGTGTTATTATATTCGACAAACAAACAAAGACAAGACAATTACGAGCATAATTATTTCCATAGTAGGATTATATACTTGTAGGCTCTTAAAGCGGCTTAATCCAACTTCGTCCACAAAGCTGAAACTATATTCCATAAGCTTTAGAAAGTTCTCAACTGCCATACGATGTCATTTGCCTTTAGTGTTTTGATCTTTAACAGCTCTTATTGATGTTTTTCCACGAAAATAATAAAGAATGAAAACTTTTCTTGCTATCCAATATTAGCTATTAAAAATTGTAATTCCGTAAAAATATTAATTCACGTAAATATTAATTTGTATCGTGTAAAGATATATTAAATAATGATCCGTGAATACTTAATTAAGTGTAACCAAGTTAAGTCTTTCCAAAGATTATATAAAATTAAAATTAAAATTAAATTAAAATTAAATATTTTACGAAGCTATCTCACACATAAACTAGATATTTCCTTTTCGGAAATGTTTCTATAAGTGAGTCAAAATGGCTCCTAAGGGAGTGGTTATATTACGACAAGTATTACCTACATGATATCCTCAAGGGGACTTCGTGTCGCCTCTGTATTAACTTTCCCTCAACTTGTGCAACGTTCCAGAAATATCAGGGAAAGCATTTCTAGTCGCTTTAATGAACTCTCCAAGCCTCTCAGATTGCCACCTCCGAAGATATTGCGCGGTTGGTTAGAAAATGAAAAGTAATTTTATTACATAACTTTTTTACACTTTAACTCAATTGACTCTCAAAGATACAGTTTATTTGCGAAAAAAAAAACTGTTCCCTTGAAAGCATTGAAAATTTATTGCATGAATTATGCTGGAAAATGTTTTCTAAATATTTTCAATTACAGATTTTAAAAAATCGCTCATTGCAAAGATAATAATATAGAATAGAATAAAAATTATAATTATGAAAAAAGTAAAAATACGTTATTATATTTGGATATATAATATTTGTATCTCTAAAACATGCTCACGCTTTCGTGATAATATCGAGAAATATGTATGCCGTTCATCCGTTTTATCCGAATTAGAAGAAATAAAATCGATATCGAGTATTGGTATAAGCTGAAATATCCGACCTTAGATTTATGTTCGAACGATGAACGACTTCTAACGATGGCAAGATGGATTGCCTGGTCTTACACGGTGCACAACGAATGAGAAAAAGAGTACAGTGCGTGCGTAAACGGACGCGAAATCCCTTTTACCGTAATCTAATGGTATTCAAATAATTTCTAGTGACAATTTAAAAATCATATTTGTCCTACAAATTTATACTAATTATTTATCAATTAATAACAATTTTTATCCATAAGATACTTCAATGATTTTGAATCAATACAATAACTAACAATATATATTTCATTAAATATTATATATAATATATTAAAAGAAAAACAAGGGTAAATAAGAAAGGACAAAACTCGAAAAGTATGTCAGTAGATAGGGATCATTGAGAGATACAAACTTGTAATTGCTATTTGTTTTAAACGAAACTAATTCAGTAGAGTTCACCAACGTGATGCTACGAAGGATTGCTGATGTCATGCAGTTCTTTTCGCCCTTCGCCACAACGGACGAAACATTGAAGTGTAATCTCCTGATGTGATACATCGCGGTGTAATCTTGCACGTGTGGTTCCTCCGACCGGGCCGGCGGAGTCTGCTTGCAAATTACAGCGGTCCCCCGAAGTGTCCGAGTTTGCTCGTCCGAAACTCGCGTGTATACGTGTTCGCGCCGCGTGTGCTACGTGCATCGGGCTCTTTTCGCGTCTCCGTCCCTCGCTTGCGGAGAACACCCGACGGCGGTGTTGGTTCCACCTCGCAATTTCCTACACACAACTTCCACAGTTCGTTCCAACTTCCAGGACACTTATAATTGGTTTCCTGATACCGCGGTGCCGAGAGAATGAGGGAGCATGAGATGTGTAGATTACAGGCAGAAAGAGAGACAAATTATGCGCGCGGGCGCCGCGTGTCTGTGGGTGATACAAGTCCGACCAGCGGAATGGTGTTCTAAACCTCGGCTAATGTAAAGCGTCTGTAAGCTTGAAGAACTGTATTACACATTGTGAAAATAGAGTCTCTATGATGGCTATGTATAAGTGAAAGAAATTTTTGTATCCACTTTATCAAATTTCTATTCTTTTAAACGCAGCTGATTGGTGCGGACATTTCTTTTAATTACTCTCTCTCTCTCTCGTATATGTAAAGTTTTGCATGATATTTGTCGATTAGTTTTGGCTTGACTTGATTTGTCTCTTCTGATTACAACGTTAAATTTAGTTTTACTATTAAAATAGTTTGCGTAATAATTAACATTGAAATTAATTAGAATTACTCTCTTTCTCTTTCTCTCTCATATATGAGACTTTGATATTTATTGATTTGTTTTTGTTTGGTTTCGCTCTTCTGTAATGCTAAATTGGGTTTTCATTTTCACAATTGAAAATAGTTTGTGTGCACAATAACATTAAGATTAATTAAAAGCTATTTGTTGATTTTATTCTTTTGGATTTTTTAATATAATAGTGACAAATATTTACGTTGGATTTCTGAAATTACGAGGATGGATCAAACATAAACGAGAATTTCTTAAAAATACAAAACATTTTTTTAATTTTTCTACGTAATTTCCTGCTTTGGAAACGCATTTTTTCCATCTAACTGAAAGCTTCTTTATGCCGCGATTATATTAAAGCGTATTATAAGCCAACTGCGCATGAAGGCTTTCATTTCTATGTCGTCCACAAAATGCTTATTCCCTCCCAACATCTCTTTCGGGGGTTGAAACATGTAAAAGGTACATGAACTTAAGTCTGGATTGTAGGGAGGGGGAGGTGTTCAAGTGCAACCCCCTCAGGAAATTTGCTCCAATTTTTGGTGCGTTTGATTAGCCGTGTATGGCCGAATGTTGTCGTGGAGCAAAATCACGTCTCTGATCGGTTGGCGTCGTCTTTTCAGTTCATCTGAGATGATTTTTTGGATACTGCCATAACTATTTTCGAGATGAGCAGCAATTTCGACAATTGTAATGCGTCGATCTGCAGAAGATCACCAACCGCACGAATATCGTCTTCCGTTAGACTCGTCCTGAGACAGCGATCGTGATTCTCATTTTCAACTCTCTCTCTCTCTCTCTCTCTCTCTCTCTCTCTCTCTCTCTCTCTCTCTCTCT